>NC_062214.1:97898449-98201479 GCF_902686445.1 Sciurus carolinensis
GGAATGGCAAAAAAAAAAAAAGTGATAAAATTAATACTAAACATATAGGATCAATCAAAAAGAAGGCAGAAGAGAAGAACAATGGAATAAAGAAAAGGATGATAGATTATAAAAGCAGATATGATGGTAAAGTTAAAACCAACCCTATTAACAACAATGGACTAAACATTGCAATTGTAAGGCAGAGATTTTCAGACTGATAAAAGTAAGACCCAATTATATGCTGTTTACAAGAGACAAACTGTACGTAAAAAGATACAGAATAAATGTAAAAGGAGGGAGAAAAGATATACTAAGCAAAAACCTAATCATAAGAAATCTGGAGTGACTAATAATCTTTAGGACAAAGAGTATTCAGGACCAGTGATGATTATAAAAGTACTAGTTCATAAAAAGATATAAAATCTGAAGTATCTATTTGTAACTAATAATGGAGATATTATGATCCAGAAACTGATTGAACTAAGAGAAAAAATTCATTTTGTGCCCTTGCCATAATAATAGAAAACTTATTACATTTTAACTTCTTAAAATAAACATTAGAAGGGTATTTTTCTCTCAGTGTCATCCTACTCACTAATTCCTTTACCCATTTACATTTATTTATTCACTGTTTTAGTATACATTTATTCTCTGTGCAATTAAACCTTTTGTTCTCTTATGGATAAATTGTGGAATGCAGGTTTGTAATAACACAGCCCTAGATTTGAGTTCTGGTTCCTCTTCTAGATTCATAGTTCTTCATATCTCATTTTATAAGCAGTGTAATGAAACACTGCAATGGAACTTAATACAGGACAGCATTAGGGATTTTGTTTATTTGTTTTAGTGGGTTTTTTTGGTTGTTTTTTTTGGTTTGGATGGAGGTGATTAGAGCCTTCTTGTTGCTCACTACACACATGCTATTAAAGTTGTTTCTCACTTCTTCCCTAGTAAAGAATTACTTTACTTTGCCATTCGTCCTTACTTCTAGAGGCCCAGATGCTGTATATTCATACATCATGTTCACTGTCTATAGTCTTCCAGGTCATCAGCCTGCCATTGACAATCATTGATATTGGTACTGACTAATTATTAGAGAACTAATAAAAACAGAAAGGTAAACCATGACAAATCAAATTGGTTGACTAAAAGAATATTAATTACTATAATTTATGTGAACTATTTAGCATTCATACCTAAATATGTTGCTACAAAATAGCAGTGATTCATCTTATTAAAATTGTATCAAAATAAAGCTATAATCAAATAAACTTTACCTATCATGCAATTCAGCTAATAGACATCATAACTAGCATATAGACATTGACTCATAAGTTAAAATGGTTAATGAAACCAGGCACCATGGCACAAGCCTCAGGAGGCTGAGGCAGGAGGATTGTGAGTTGAAAGCCAGCTTCAACAAAAACAAGGCACTAAGCAACTCAGTGAGACCCTGTCTCTAAATAAAATACAGCATAGGGACAGGGATGTGACTCAGTGACCAAGTGACCCTGAGTTCAATCCCTGGTAACCCCTGCCCCCTGAAAAAAAAAAAGTGTAATGAAAATGATATTATGAAGGCTACATAGCATATAAAGCATTTGCTTTAAAATAGCCCATGCATTCCTTCACAACATCAAGAGGAAGCAGTAAAACAAAGCCAGAGTTGTGACATTCTTAAGTAGCTGTCCTGGCTCTTCAAAAAAGGGAATATCATAGGGGAAAAAAAGAAGTAGAGTGACTATTGTAGGCAAAAGATATAACAACTACTCATAATGCATAGACCTAGATTGATCTAGTTCTAGGGGTAAAAGCCTGTATAAGAACTCTTGAGATAATTAGGAAAAATGTGAATGGGGACCGTATGGTATATTATGTTGTGGAATTGCTAATTTTCTTAGGTGACATAATGGAATTGTGGTTATTTAGGAGATTTTGCTTCTTAATAGGATATGCATGTTGTCCCCTTATTCTTAGGAGATGTCAAGTGTTATTGTGTCTACCGCTTGCATGTATTACATGTGTATATATGAATATTTCCAGAAAAGAAATCATGATGAAAATTAGAAAATACTAAGAATTAGGTGATAATGAGAAGATTCCATATTTGAATTTACAGATATGGCTAATTGATATTTATAGAAAATATGTGGCATAGCTTTAGAAAATATATGTTGTGCTGAGGGGGTTTGAAAACTAGTGAGAAAACTTCCAAATTAAGATGAAAAATGAGTGATAGAAATAACAAAAAAAAAAAATAGAAGGTGAGGGGCTGGAGTTGTGACTCAGTGGTAGAGCACTTGTCTGGCATGTTTGAGGCCCTGGGTTCCATCCTCAGCACCACATATAAATAAATAAAAGATCCATTGACAACTAAAAAACATTAAAAAAAAATAGAAGGTGAGAGTAGAAATCAGTTAAGTACAAAATTAAAACACAGTAGGATCAATAGCTTCTGATTTGGTTTATTTCCAAACACCCATTAAATGTTTAAGGCTCAAGATGATGGATCAAGAGAAAAGTAGAGAATAATATAAGAAATAAAAAATGAGACATTACAATGGATGCAGGAGAGATTAAGGGAATATTATAGACAACTTGATGCCAATAAATTTTAAATATTGAATGCAGTGGATACATTTCAAGAACACTTCAGGTTACTTCAATAATAGAAAACCTGATGGCCCTTTAATCATTAAAGAAATGAAATCAGTTCTTCAAAAGCTGACTATTGAGGGAAGCTTGAGAGACAGCTCATCTTGGAGAGTGTTTGCCTAGCACGCGCGAGGACCACGGTTCAAATCCCCAGACCCACAAAAACTGACTATTGAAATGCATTCTGCTGTCAGGTATAACTAAATAGAACAAATAATTTTTTACTGACTACAAAGAAAACATCGATTCTTGATGGTTTTATAAGTGAGTTCTACCAAACATTAAAGGAACAGAAAATTCCAGTTTTACACAGACTCAAAAATTAGAAGACAGGGAATTCTCTGTGGTAGTTTAGAAATGTTTTTACAAACTCTTCCTTTATGAGGAGTCCCCCCTCCCCCATTATCCTGAGATGGACCTATTAATGCAGTGAGAACAGGAAAAAAGTAAGAAGTGATGCAAAAGGGACTTCAGGGAACTGTTTATAAGAAGCTTCTTTCTCCCTCTCTCTTGGATTATTTATTATTATTATTTATTATTTATCCTACATCATGAGGACACACACAGAGGCCTGTGGAAAGGCCCCTGTGGTGATGAACTGAGGCCTTCTGCTAATAGTCATGTCAGTGAGCCATCTTGAAAGTGGATACTGCAGCCCTGCTGACATCCTGAATGAAACTTCATGTGAACCCAACTCGCTAAGCCACTGCCAAGTTCCTGACACACACAGAAACCTGGGTAACAGTGTTTGTTGGTCTAAACCATTAATTTGGTTTAAACCGCTAATTTTGGGGGTAATTTACACAGCCAGAGATAACTAATATTCTAGTATCCATTTGTGAGACTAATATAATCTTGGTACCCAAATAGAATATGAAAATGGTTTTTAGTTTTACTATCCTACTCATAAACAGGAATAGAAGAATCCAAAAACAAAAATTAGCAAATCAAAGTTAAAAATGTCAGAAGATCTTAGCTAAGTTGATTGATTACAGAAATGCAAAAGTTGGCACATTAGAAAATCTATTCATTTAATTTACCACTTTAACAAGTGAAGGGAGATAAAGTTGATTATCTGAAGTATTGTAGGAAAAGAATAATATACAATACTATATTGTATAATATCATGATATTCTTTCTTTCTTTCTTTGGTACCAGAGATTGAACCCACGGGTGCTTAGCCACCAAGCCACATCCCCAGCCCTTTTTCATAGAGTCAGGTCTCACTGAGTTGCTTAGGACGTCGCTAAGTTGTTGAGCTGGAGGAGAAGGGAAAAAAATTCAACCTAGAAAAGACCCATGCATATATAGACACTTGTTACAGGATAGAGGTGAACTTTCAAACAATGAGAAGAATAGTCTGTTTAATGAACAGTGGTAGGATAACTGATAATAGTCGAAAAATGAAATGGATCCTTTTTTTTTTTAACCCTTGATCCAAAGTCAATTCTAAGTGAACTCAAAACCATAAAAGAAAACCTTTAAAAATGTTAAGAAAATTTAGATTTAAATAATCATTTAGGAAATGATTATTACATATAATCTTAACTTTTTAATTAAACTTTTTTTTATTTTGAGGTAACTGTTGATTCACATGCAATTGTAAGAAATCAATTCTGTATACGCTGTTACACATTTTGCTCCAGTGGTAACATCTTACAGATTTGTAGTAAAATATCACAATGAAGATATTGATATTGATACAGTCAAGACTCCAGTATTTCCATCACCATAAAGATACCCTATGATACCCTTTTACAACCACACCCACTTCCTTCTCACCCTTTACCCTCTCCTTTACTCTTAGCAATCACTAATCTGTTTTCCATTCTAAAAGTTTTGCCATTTCAAGAATGTTGTCCTGCTAGGGTTTTATAGTAAATAATCTTTTGGCCTTTTTCACTTGACATAAATCTCTGATTATGTGTCCAGGTTGTTCCAGTTATTAATAATAATGTATTAATAATGTATTATCAATAATAATGTATTCCTTTATTGCTGAATAGTATTCCATGGCATGGATGCACTACAGTTTTACCAGTACCTCAATAATAATGAAATAATCCTAATTCCTACCTCAATTTCCTGGTTTCATTGTTGTAATTCTTTTTGCTTTTATGGAAGCATACACAGGCTATGTATATGTGGACATTAACAATATAGTCATAATAAACAGAATGAGTTCAATTGTTATCTTCAGTATAACAAACAGATCTGCAATAAGGTCTGCAGTTTCTAATGGAGGACAGAGAGGATGCAGAGGGGTGTAGGATGTAGCTGTTAATGGGATAAGAAAAGAATATATAGAAGTTCTAGATAATAGGAAGAGTGAGAGTGTAATCAAAAGAAGTTGCTTGTTAGCATGCGAAAAGGGAGAAAGAGACTAAGGGAACAGGTAAACAAAAGGAAAAGAGAGCAAGAAAAGTAAAGAAATAAAAACTTAATATTTTTCAATAAGGAGAAAAAGAAAATCTACACTATAACAGTCATATAGTATTCAAACCTCCCAGTCTTCAGTAGCCTGATGCATGAGAGGTACCTAACAATGAGCTTCAAGTCTCCAGCAGGAGTCTCAGGATGGGATTTGCCCCACCTATAGATGGGAGATATAGCTTCCAGGATTATCCAAGATGGCTGCTCTGGCTTCCAAATGTGTTGGCAAATGGGGAGCTGCAGCTCCAGGGTGTGGGCGTGGTCAGCTGGAGGTCCTGCAGGTACTGTGACAGTGAATTTCCAAGCAACAGCAGGCAGCTGGCACTCCACTGGTGGTCTGTGGTCAGTTTGCTGACTGCTGTGGGTAGATTGGGAGGTGAACCTCAGGTGATGGATGATGGATAGGTGAAAGACAGTGATGGACAGGCAAGAGGCAGGCAAATGGCGGATGATAGGCGCCTGACAGTGAGCAATCTGCACTCAAAAAGGCTTCAATATGCTGGCTGACTGCAGGTGATCACAGTAGACAAATGGGGTAAACAGCAGGGGATCGATAAACAGCAAAAACTGCCTCACCAAGAAACAGATATCCTCTGCTTGACCTATGTATATAAAAGCGTACATAATTCCTATTATTTTGACCAAACTTATCTATCAGATCATTTAAAAGTGAGAAATTGTATCTTTACTTTGCCATCTCTAATGTTCTTTGCTTCTTTATGTAGATTTGAGTTCTAAACTTTATCATTCTTTCTTTTTGGGGGGCGGGTACCAGGGATTGAACTCAGGGGCACTCGACCACTGAGCCACACCCCCAACCCTATTTTGTATTTTATTTAGAGACAGGGTCTCACTGAGTTGCTTAGTGCCTTGCTTTGGTTGAGGCTGGCTTTCAACTCACAATCCTCCTGCCTCAGCCTCCCAAGCTGCTGGGATTACAGATGTGCACCACTGTGCCCAGCTGTTTTTCTTCTTTCAAAAGAATTTTTTTTTTTTAACTTTTTTTGCAAGGCAGGTCTACTGCCAACAGATTCCCTCAATTTTTTTGTAAGACGATATTTCCTCCTTCAGTATTGAAGGGTATTTTTTCTGTTTTAGTATTCTCTCAACAGCTTAAATATTTCACTCCACTATGCTCTTGCTTATGTGATTTCGTACGATTGGTCAGATGTTAACTCTCATCTTTGTTCCTACTTGTGTAGCTAAAGTGTCCCTCTCACCCCCAGATATTTTTTTCCCCTTTGATTTTTGTAGTTTATGATTGATATGGTTAGGTGTAATGTTTATTTGTTTTTGTTCTTTTGGTATTTGTCCTGGTGAGTGTTCTGTGAGCTTCTTGGATCTGTGATTTGATGTCTAACATTAATTTGAGGAAATGTCATTATTGTTTGAAAAACTTTCTGTTCCTTTCCTTCCTATCCTTCTAGAATTTCTATTACACATGTGTTACATCTTTTGTAGTTGTCCTACAGCTGGATATTCTGGGGGTCTTTAGTCTTTTTTGTCTTTGCTTTTCAATTTCGACAGTTTCTATTGAGATATCCTCAAGCGGAGATTCTTTGCACATCTATGTTCAGTCTACCAAAACCCATCAAAGTCAAAATACTTCCTTTCTGTTAACTGATCTGTAGCTCTTCTTTTTAGTTCTTATAATTTTCATCTCTTCTTCTTATCATCTGTCCTTGCAGGCTGTCAACTGTAGCATCTTAATTATAGTCATTTTAAGTTCCTGATCTGATGATTTCAACATCCTTGCCCTATCAGAGTCTGGTTCTATTGCTAACTGTGCTCATGAAACGAGATACAATATACTGGGTAAAAGGAACTGCTGTATATAGGCCTTCAGCCATTTGGTGGTAAGGTTTTTGGGAGGGAGCATTCTGTAATCCTATAAGTTTCGGACTTAGTAAACCTGTACCTGGGGACTGTAAACTTTTTAAGTACTTTTTGGTTCCTCCCAATCCCTGTCAATGAGTCAGGATGGTTAAAGGTGTCTGAAGTTGGAAATTTCCCTTCTTTCAGGTCATTTAGTGAGGCTAAGCTGTGTTTGAACTAGTATATCTTGAGGTTTGAACTTCTTAACAAGAACAGAATGCTTTGGTATATTTCGAATGATTCTTTTTTTTTTTTCTTCTACCTGAATTACAAGGGGATTTTTCCCCACTGTTGACTGAGAAAATCTGCTTGAGGTAAAATTCAGAAAAGTTGAAGAACCTCCAGTGATTAGATCCTCTTGAAGTTTTTCTCTCTCAGACTTATCCACAGTGAGCCCCCAGCACTCATCAGTTACAGTACCAGTTTCCCTACTTTGATACTGATTCCCACAAAGGATTTTGCTGATGGATTTTTGCTCTTGTCAAACTGCAATTCTTATCATTTGCCTATCATTGTCTCCAATTTGCAGGACTGTGATTTGCCCTGTGACCTCTCCATCCTGATGAATCTTAAGTTGCTGATTTTCCATTTTGTTTAATCTTTTTTCTTGTTGTAGAACTTATTGAAGATTTCACCTTCTTGCATGCTAAATAAAAAAATCTAGCTTTTTAAAATTTTTCTTTCTTTTAAACTTCTTAACATTCTTTTCCAAAGCTGATATCCAGTTTATCTGTTTTCTCTTTTATGAATAATGCTTTTGATGGCATATCTACCTTGCCCTAGATATGAGAGATTTTTCTCATTTTTCTTCCCTAAAAGTTTTGTAGTTAAGTCCATGATCCATTTTGTGTGAATTTTTGAGACTTGTCTTTTTTTGGGCGGGGTGGGGGGTTACCAGAGATTGAACCCAAGTGTGCTTTTTATTTTGAGACAGGGTCTTACTGAATTGCTGAGGCTGACCTTGAACTTGAAATTCTCCTGCCTCAGGCTCCCAAGTTACTGGGATTACAGGTGTGTGCCACAGCATCCAGCCGAAACTTTTCCTATTCATGTTTTAAAATTTATTTTAATTATGACAAATACACATAACAAAAAATTTTTCATCTTAACCATTTTTAATTATAGTTCAGTGGCATTGGGTATATTCACATAGTTAGGCAGCCATCAACACCATCCATCCGTAGAACTCTTTCATCCTGCAAAACTGAAACCGTATCCAGTGAACAAAAATACCCTAGTCCCCCTTCTGCCACACCTCCACACCCACAGTTCTTTCTTTTATCTGAGTTCAACTCAGTACCTCATAAATGGAATCATACAATAGTATTTGTCTTTTTATGACTGGCATATTTCACTCAGCACATTCTCAAGGTTCATCTATGTTATAGCATGTATTCGAATTTTCTTTTGAAGAGATATATATGTACATATATATCTCTTTTTATTGTCCATTTATTGGTAGACACTGGAGTTGCTTCCACCTTTTTCTTTTATGAACAGTGCTGCTCTGAACGTATCAACACAAATATCTGTTTGAGCCCTTCCATCAGTTCTTTTATGTATATATTCAGAAGTGGAACAAGTGGATTATGTGGTAATTTTATTTTTAATGTTTGTGGACCACCATACTGTTTCCAATAGCAGATGCACTGTGTTACATCCCTCCAAGCAGTGCACAGGGTTCCATTTTCTGCACAGTCTCTGCAACACTTACATTCTGGGTGGGGGCTTTGTTTATTTTTTCCCTCAGAGTTGCCATCTTACTGAGTATGAGGCAGTATCTCTTTGTAACATATGGATGGCCAATTGCTACAATACTATTTGCACAAGATTCTCCTCCATTTTATTGCATTTGCACCTTTGTCAAAAATCATTTGAGCATATTTGAGTACATTTATTTCCAGATTTTCTGTTATGTTTTGTTGACATATGTTTCTGTCACCTATCAATACTATAGTAATACTAGCTTCATAAAATGAATTTGGAAGTTTTCCCTTTTCTGTTTTCTGGAAAGGAATGTGTAGAACTGGTGATAGTTCTTAAACATTTAGTAGAGGTCTCTCGTGAAAACATCTGGGCATTTACATTCAAGTTTAAAGTTTTGGTAATCAAGCTTGTGTCAGAGTGTGAAGAAATAAATCACTAACTAGGAGAAGACAGTTGAAAGTACAACTGAAAGATTAGTATTCATTCTTTGCTTTACTAAGAGAGAAATAAGCAAATGGGCATCTGGGCAAAATTTTTTCTTCTTTGGTACTATATAAAGAACATTTAATCTAAACTAAGAATTTGGAGAGATCACATTTTTTGGTGTGTATATTTTGTTTACATTTTGAGACACCTTCCACAAGTCATAGAAAAATCTCCCTCCTAAGGGGAAGTAACCCTCTTTTTGTCTTTGTTTTAATTGACTCTCTTATAGATATTTCAGGTCCCTTTTGATTCTAGTCAGTGTTTTAAACATTTCTGTGTGCATTACTTATTCTGGTTGGCTGATGACTTTCTTTGTGCTGTAAGGCTCAGAGTGCTTTTAAGCATGCCTGTTTTCAACTATAGCCGTTTTAAAGTCAGGTGAGTTTGTAACTCTCACTCCCAATTATTTTCAAAAAGTTTTCTTTTTTTCTTTTTTTGGTTTGCAGTAACACAAACTAAAATAAGATTACTTTAAATAGGATTTTGATTAAGTTAATCCTATATTCCATAGCCATTGTGACTTGAATGTAGTATGGGGTAAATTGATTTTTATTTATTTATTTATTTATTTTTGCATGGGGGTATTGAACTTGGGGACACTTAACCACTGAGCCACATTCCTTTTTATTTTTCTATTTTTTACTTTGAGACAAGGCCTTGCTAAGTTGCTGAGGCTGGTTTTGAACTTGGGCTCTTCCTACCTCAGCCTCCCAAGTTGCTGGGATTATAAGCATATGCCACTATGCCCAGGTCACCTTTTGGTCCTGATTAAATAAAAAGGTATTCCTGATAATTTACTTCTTTGAGTTTATGGAATATTAGTAGGAACTAAACCTTCAGAATTTTAACCCAGTGATACCCATTTTCTTAAAATCCCTACCAACAGTCTAGCATTGGTTTCCCCTGTAGTTTGGAGAGTATACAAACTACCTGTGCTTAATGAACCTTTATTTTATTTATTTATATGCAGTGCCTCACACATGCTAGGCAGGTGCTCTACCACTGAGCCACAACCCCAGCCCCCTGCCTGTGCTTCAAAATCAACATTTCCCCATTTGCAGTACTAACTCCATGAAAATAAGTTTGTTCATTAAATTAATTTGAAATGCTGCATAGGATAGCTCTGTAACTCACTCTCAAATGGACAAAGTGCATGTTAGCATACTAAGCTCCATAAGGAATTCTGTTTTATAAAGATGGGGAACTTAATCCTCAAAATTCTATTTTAAACAAAATTAAAATCCTGTCTAATTTTGTTTAACTCACATTTGCTAAGTTTCTTTGAACATAAGCCATTTTTTGCATGTGTAGCCTATATGTATTGGGAGAACAATTCTCCCAAAATGCACTTCTAGAATACTGCTAATAAATCACTAATGTATATTAACCTTGTAGTTCTCTATCAGCTCCAGGTAGTAATATGACTGGCTTCTAGTATTTTCATGCTCTTATATTTAACAACTGTCTTCTGCCTAAATTATATCATAATTCTTTACTGACTACGACATCTTAAATGCTTTATTACCTGCACTGTGATTCTTGCTTTAAAACAAAGAACAGTAGGATATTAGCTTAGTGACTTTGTGGGGTGGGAGGACAGATACTGCAATATTGATTATTTTACTGTCCTAGTAAATCTAGAAGGGAATGTTTCTTCATGTATTGTGGTCAATGGCAGTCTATACTAGAAGTCTAGTCTAGTCCAGTCTAGTACTGGAAGTTAAGTTTAAGCCTTAAAATAGCAAATGAACTCTTTTTGTCTCTGCATGCTCACTTATAAAGCAGTCATCAAACTTTCTTACATTCTTTATGTATAGTTCACAAGACATGCTGTGCCATGGATCTGTGCTGTCCATTTCACTAGCCAGTAGTTACATGTGGCTTTTGAGCACTTGAAATATGGTTAAATCAAACAGAGATGTTTTGTAAATGAAAACACAATACTGGATTTCAAAGATTTACTCAAAATGGATAAAATATATTTAAATTTTTATATTGATTATATATTTATTTTGATAACCCATACTTCTTTTGTGCCTTTAAAATATATGTCTTGGTATCTTCCTCTCTAAAGCATCATTTGAACATTGAGAAAATTGACTTAAAATTCTTTGATATCCTTAAATAGCCTTCTCCTTTATAGATTGAAACATTTACTCCTTTGTGGGAGAGAATTTTAGTGTTAACTAACTGGTTTTTAGATGTAATAAGTCATGTCTCATAAGTTTACCTAAGGACCATCTCAACAATTTTCAGAAACTTTATGGTATTCATTTGTATGAGACATTGGCATAGTCTCTAATGTGCACTTCAAACATCATTATCTCATTCTGCCATCTTATAGGAAAACTCATTCTAACTTTAGTCTTCTACAGCATTTCCTTTTTGATTTTTCTTATAATCTTGGTTAAGCATGTAATAATAAAATCTGTGGGTTAATTTAATGCTTTTCAGTTTAAAAAGAATTGCATATACCTAGTGCATCACCTGTTGATGATACCTAAAGTATATCCAAAGAAAATGATGTCTTTTATCTTTATTCACGCACATGCATGTGCACACACGTGTGTGTGTTTCACTTTAAAGATCTGCCTTATCTTTAACCCAGCTTTTTCATAATGTAACATAAAAAGGTACTAAGTCATATGGTTCTGTAACTTTTTTCTGAAATATTGCAGCATAAGAGAAGAAGAGTTATTTTCCCCACTGGGCTACCCAATGACGTTATCCTGCTCCATGTTTTAGTTGGCTTTTAAATATTTTATGTTTATTATATTGCTTTAAAATATTTTGTTTATTTTAAAATTATAAAAGTATCAAAAAGTTAAAAACTTTTTGAAACTTTGAGAAGAAAATGAAACCTCAAAATCTCACCTTTCAAAGAAAACAGTCATCCTTACAGATGGGTCTCAGTGCACATACACCTGCCTCATGGTTCCTTTTATTATTTTTATGCTTCTTGTTACCTGTTCTACACACCAGGTAAATTTACCTATATTTGGAAACTGCAGCTACTTCTGCAGAATCAGCACTAGAGGGCATTGAAGCTTAGCAAAGGCTAGCCGGAACCTTTCTCTAGCTCACTTCCTGGCAATAGATAATGGTTGTTAGGGAGAAGAAAGTTCCTAAAATTGTGGGACTAGGGCACAAAATATTCTTCTTGATTAAAATCCCAGGCATGATTATCAAATAAAATAATAGCATTCTTAGTGGATAATGGGTACAAATAAAAATTAGTGTGTGAACTTGCATAAATCATTTAACTTTTTTCACATTTTAGAAGTCAGTGAAGTAATCCCTGTGTTCATTATACTTTTTTAATCCTCAGTTTTCTTATCTGTAAATGTCAAGGTTAGACTAGTTTCATGTTGCATTTATGAAGAACCCATTTCATGCTTATTATTGTAGTATGGCTTTTATATAAATCATCTTATTTAATTTTTACCAATACCTCTGAAGGAGCATAAAAATAGTGCATCTAAGAGCATATAACTAGTAATTTCAGAATCAGAATCCTTCCTTTTGAAGACCATTTTTATTCCTTCTGTATATACCAAAGTATTTCTTATTAGATAATTTATTTGAAGGTTTAATTTTAAAAAGTATGTAATGTATGAGTAAATGTTTTCCTATGACATACTTGCCTATACAAAAATACTTGAAGCCTATTGACTCTTTGAACTTTTGTTAGTAACCTGAAAATCTCTTTGCTTTGAAAAAAAATTGGAGAAATACATAGATTGAGACTAAAGAAGCAGCAGAATTTGTTCAGAACCCTTCCTGCTCAAAATACAGATTTTTATAATCCTTTTAGTGCTCGTTATATCTTTTTTAGTACTATTCGTAAATATTATAGTGGCAAAATTCAGGATTTGGAGCAACCAGCCGTCATATAATGAAAGATGCCTATATATGGAAGGACAGCAGAAAAAGAGAAATACCTCACTAGAAAGTTAAAATGAGTCATTATAATCTAAACTTTTGAATACTACCAACATACACTTTCAGTATCACTCCGTGACTACTTTATATACATCAAGTAGCAGTGACCCAGTAGTCTTTGACTCTAGTGACTCAATCTGCAATACTTACTTTTCTGTATTGTCTTTTAAAGTTTATTTCATAGTTTGAATCAACATCGAAAGGTTTGGGGGGCTTAAACTAATCTCAGCAATAGGACCTACATGATTGATAAGCTTTTCCTTTTAAAAGGATCTGTTAAGCACTTCCCCCTTAAAATTTTCATTGTGAAACATTTCAGATACATACAAAAAAAGAGGAAAAAAAGAACCTGTTAACACTCATATCTTTATTGTTCAGCTTTAACAATTAGTTTCATAGTTAATAACCCCACCATAACCCTCACTGATTATTTTGAAGGGAATACAGATATTATGATTTCATCTGTAAATAAATATAACTATGTGATTGACACTAAGAGTTCGTTACTATCAGCAAAATAGTCCATACTCAGATATCCACATGCATCTCATTTTTTGTGGGGGTGGGGTTTACAGTTTGTTTTGATCAGTATTCTTATAGTTAATATACCTTAATCTACAGATTCCCTTTAAAATTTTTTTCTTAACAGTTTTTTTTATCTTTTGAAGCAACACATCATATGGATTTTACTGATTTCATCTCCTTGGTGCTGTTTAGTATATTTTTCTCTATTTCTATAAATTGGTAGTTAGATATGATGCAATATTTGGGCAAGAATACTTTATAAGTATTCTTAAAAATGTACTTCCATCAAGTATTAAGTATTAAAACATACTTTGTTGACCGTACTGAACTAGTTATAATGTTGCTCTAGGAAGCTGGGGTTTTTTGTTTGTTTTTTGTTAAAGACCACTGAGGTATCCAAGACCTCATCCTTCTTTTATTTTCTATTGCTCTCCCTCACATATATTTGAACTTCAGGTTAAGAATTGTTGGGAAGAGACTATTACCCTCCTGTCATATATTCCTGTATTATTTAATTAAAAATATAGGAACCAAATGACTATTCTGAATAGAAGCAATACAGTATATCTTTAATCAGTTTTCCCCATCTCTAGGTTTCTAGGTGTGTATCACCACCTTCCTATAGGAATGATTCAGCTAGAGTTGTATCAAGTTTTCAATTTGTCATGGTCTTTGTATACCTAGATTTCCATGAACATTCTACAAAGACATCTTAATAAATGGTTTTACTAACATATCAGGGTTTTTAAATTTTTTTTGTGGTTTGAATTAATTCAGCACCAGAATGAGCAGGATATTCTCGTCTTGGAAGAGAAAGAGCAGAATCAGTGTCCAGTTACATATGAGCAGTATCTTTGCTTCTAGCATTCCAGAGTCTATTTTAATACCCTTTGGCTTGTACGTTCTGATACTTAGTTTGTACCAAGGACTGATATCCAAATTTTTTCCTACACTGCCATCTTCCCCTTACCTCCCTTTCTCTCTCTTTTCTCCATTTCTTCTTTTGAATACACATTTAGAGTTGCCCAGTGTGTATCAGTCAAAGTGCTAGGCTTAATGAAACAGGTTAACAAAACAAAGTCTTATCTACAAGGGAAAGGATGGCACATTGAGACCTATAGTTATCTATATGAGGTGAGAAGAGTCATATTACACACAGAATCCAGAAAAACTGAATCCTCAAATTTGAAAAGCAAACTTATAGGGGAAAATAAATCTCTGTGACCTGATGATAAGGAAAACTTTTTTTTTTAATCATAAAGATATTTTATGAAAAAGGGAAATTGTTTCTGGCAGCGTTCCTTTGACTAGGAAACCACAGTAAAAAATTGATGAGGAACTGTGATGTTTTCTAGTCTCCTGTAGAAATTTCAAAATGATAGTTGTTGTAGGGTCTCAAGAAACTGAGGTCCTGAGGAGTTGAACTGCCTCGCACAAGAACACCAATTAATTTGCAGAACTAGGACTAGAACCCAGTCTGGTGCTAACCTATTATACGTTTTCTGAATCAGACCTTTCACCGAGATGCCGCAGCCTCTTATTTACTAATTTCATTCTGAAAAAAAGGTAGCCCTCATGGGGTGGTAGAAATAGGGACACCTATTTCCTAAGGGAGGCTTACACATTTATCAATTTGGAATTAGTTTCTTAAAGAAGTTAACAATGCCTCCATTTTGGAGTACTTTCAGAGTCGAATGTAGAATACGCATGATTTTCATTGTTGAGTTTTCCAGAGATGTACATCGTTTACTTAAAAAATACACAAGATGCCCTGGGTCATTTAACTTTTTTGTTTGTATGTTTAATATTTGACAGGTAGTGGAGAGCAATTCCACTTCCCTGCACCTGTATTTCACTTACGAACTGAATATCTCTCTTCTTTCATAACGAAAACACCTCATTCCATTTCTTCCTGCCTGCCTTTTCCTTCCATTTTTTTTCCGCCACATGACCTTTTGCAGTCTCCCTCCTATCCCACCTTCAAGAAGCATCTTCCCTTCTTCCATCTCCTGACGGCTTTTGTCCTGGAAAACTTTTTAAAACAAGACACCAAAAGCATTCTTCATGAAGAAAAACATGTTCAAGTGCCACATAATGATGTTTCGGTCAACAGTGGACCAGGTGAACCTATAAAGAGAATGAAGCTGCAGAAATTCTTATTGCTCTATAATAATTGCTGTTATGGTAGCATAATACATTATTCACGTGTTGGTAGGGATAATGGTATAAAAACACTGTGCTTCTAGTCACATAAAAGTATAGAACATAACATTTATATATAGTTCATAATACTTGATAATAAACAACTGTTACTAGATTATGTATTTGTATACATTTTTATCATTAGAGATTTAATCCTCCTGCTTTTGAAAAAAGAATTTAAAAACAGTACACCTTGTTTTACCAGCAGCTAACCGATCAAGAGGCCATGTTGTGTGAGTAACCTGTACTGTCTATGTTTGCTTAAGTATATGCTGTAGTGTTTCACACAATGATGACATCTGATATTTCTCAGAACATATCCCCATCGTTAAGTGACACATGGCTGCATAAATAAATTTGACCACATTAAAATAAAAGCTTCTGCATAAGAGTGAACACCATAAACAGAACAAGCTGTATCCGGGGAGAAGATATTTGTCATTCAGATAATTGGTAAAAGATTATTACCTAAAGTATAAAAAGGACTCCTAAACATAAGCAAAGTAATAATGAAGGCCAACAACCAACTAGAATAAAGGAGTAAGGGATATGAGTAGGAAATTCACAAAAGAAAGCTTAGGGGTCAATAAACAGATACTCAGTCTCTCTAGTAGAGCAATGCATATTAAAACAAAATATTTCAAATTTATCAGATTGGCAAAAAGTCTAGATTTTGCAGTGAATAAAGAAATCATTCTGTGCACAGTCGATGAAGTATAAATTTTCTCAAGCTACGTTGAATGGCAAGTTAGCAGTAAGTTGAAAGTTCAAGATGTATACTGTGGTGTGTATGTGTTTCTGTATGTTTCTCTGAGAAATTCTCTTGCAAGGTATATAACATGATCTATGTATCAATTGTTTGTTGCAATATTTCAAGTTACTGTATAGAACTGGAAATACTATAAAAGAGTCTGTCAGTCAAATAATAGATAAGAAGTGGCATGTTCAAACAGTAGAATACCATGTGTACTAGTTGGTGGCTGTCACCATAAAAAATACCACAGATAAAGTAGGTTAAGCCAAAAGAAAAGAAAAAGAAAGAAGAAAGAAAAACCTTTTTTTCACAATTCTGGTAGCTAAAAGTCCAAGATCAAGTTATCAGCACGGTTGATTCCTTCTGAATGCTAAAGGAAAAGATCTGTTCCAGGTCTTTCTTCTTGATTTGTAGTTGCCTTCTTCCTATCTCTTTACATCATTTTCCCTTTGTGTCTGTGTGCCAGATTTCCCCTTTTTGTAGGGCTATTGGTCATACAGAATTTGAGCCTGCCGCAATGACTGCATTTTAACATAATTACTTCTATAAGAACTTTCTCCAGGGGCTGGGGAGATAGCTCAGTTGGTAGAGTGCTTGCCTTGCAAGCCCAAGGCCCTGGGTTCGATCCCCAGCACCAAAAAAAAAAAAAAAAAAAAAAGAACTTTCTCCAAATAATGTCACATTCTAACATACTAGGGTTTAGGACTTTCTGAGGGGCAGGGAAGGATACGTAATTGTCGGGGTCTTAAGACCCCTTGCTCTTCTCGACCAGCAACAAGGGAAGGGAGCACTCCCCAACTAGGTCAGACTGGAAAAGGTAGGGCCGACTGCCAGCACCCAGCCCTCCAGGTGGAGGGCAATCAGACGCGTGAAGGAGACCAGCCACAGTGGGAACTAGTTTATTGAGGAACTCACACAACTTTTATGTAGGGTGAAGGCTAGCTGGGAACCAATCAGCTTAAAGGTCAGCAAGGCACAGGGATTCACACAGGTGAGGGTCCCATAGGGCTATATGGCAAGCAGGAGCTGCTCACCTTCCCGGAACTGTTGTTGACCAATCCCTAACGGTGGCCCAATTTATCGTCGTTAACTTTTTTTTTTTTTGGTGCTGGGGATGAACCCAGGGCCTTGTGCTTACAAGGCAAGCACTCTACCGACTGAGCTATCTCCCCAGCCCCCGTCATTAACTTTTGAAACCACCTTGAGACCTTGATCTTGCTCACTTGGCAGGGAGTAAGGAGTCAGCCTGAGTTAGTTAACGTGTCATTAGTCCCAACACGTAATTTAATCCATAATACTATATAACAGCTGAAATGAATGAACTAGAATGAGTCAAAATATGTAACATCTAATGCACATTAAGTAAATTTTTTAAAAAGTAGAATGATATATCTGTTAACAAAACTGCAATATATTATTTATGTATATATTTAACATTTGAAATAAAAATATATACCATGGGAATGATAACTTCCAGATAATGGTCACCACTGAGGAAGGAATGGTGGAATCAGTTTTATCTGTAGTTTTCTTCCTTAATGAAAAACTAAAGGCAAAATATTTATATTTATTCAGTGGGTACCAGGTACTTTACCTGGTGATAAAGTTCATTCTTTTCATAGAATTTTTTTTTTAATGTTCAGAACAACAATATTGACTTTACAGTAAAATTAATAAACCTTTAATAAACATTCTATGTCAAAAGCAAAAAAAGTTTGCTTTCCATACCTCAAAAAGTTAGAACTTTTGAAGTGACTCATTTGTTAATCATTAAGTTTACATATTAGGGAATTTTATGCATGCTTCAACACTTAGCTTGTGAAATTATTTTCCTATTTACAGGCTAGAGATATGGCTCTCAGGAACACATGGAAATATGGGAACAGCTATAGTTATCACTATCTGGGTGCTACTGCTGGCATTCAGTGGGCCCCATCCAGTGATGCCAAACATCCTACAATAGGACAGCCTATAAAGTGAAAAGGGATGCCGTTCAAAATGTCAGTACCACACTGAGAAATGTTGGTCTATAGGTTAATTTCCTTTCAAAGTACAGTGTAGTACAAATGTTGAGAAATGTTTCGTTAGTCAGTTTTGTCACACAAACATCATAGAATATATTTAAGTAAAGGCTGCTATGATGTCAGTAGATGATAATATCTTATAACACCACCATCATTTAAGCAGTCCATAGTTGACAAAAATATCATTGTATGTCATACCATTCCAGATCCCTTGAAGGTTCATAAGAACAAGCAAAACCAATGAACAGTGATTATTTTAAAAGCAGCTTGAGTTTGAAAAAAAAAGAACACCAAGAAAACCAACAACAGAATTGGTACTTTGGATTCTGTTTCTTGATTAGGTACTAGGAGTATCCAAATGAGGTTTTTCTTAATTTTGTAGTTCTAATTATTTTAATTGAGGTAAAATCTATACAACATAAATTTAACCATTTATGGTATGCTCTTCAGTGACATTTAGTATTACAGCATGTGATCATCACTTCCATCTAGTTCTAGAACTGTCATTCCCCATTCTCTACCATCCCCACAATCCCCTGGCAACTACCAGTCTGCTTTCTGTCTTTGTATATAATTATTCTGGATACTTCATATGCATAGATTAATATAATGTGATCTTTTATGTCTGCCTTTAACATAAAGTTTCAATATTCATCCATATCATAGCACGTATTAGTACACAATTCATTTTTATGGATCAATAATTTTCCATTTTATTGATTTACCACAGTTTGTTTATCCATTCATTTATTGATAGAGATGTGAATTGTTTTCACCCTTCCAATGAACAGGGCTATTGTAAACATTTGAATCCAAGTTTGTTTGAATACCTATTTTCATTTCTTTGTATTTATACCTAAAAGTAGCATTGTGGAATTATATGGTAATTCTCTTTCCCTTTTTGAGGAAATACTAAACTCTTTTCCAGAATAAATATACAGGGTAAGGATCCCTCATCTAAACCTCAAAAATACAAACCATCCATGCTTAATTTCAGATTTCAGATCTTCATATGAGGGATACTCAGCCAGTAAAGACTATGCAAATATTCCAAAATGTGAAAAACTCCAAAATCTGGTCATTCTGGTCCTAAGCATTTTGGATTAGGGATACTCAGCCTTTACCATTTTACATTGACATTACTGGTTGAAATATACATTTGCTCAAAAAAGATAAACCCAAAATTACCATATTTCTCCACATCCATACCCACAGGTCCCAATTAGTTTTAAGGTAGACTAAATGAATTAAAATATCTGCATGGTGTGATTCTCAGGGTATTTTCTATGTCCTTCTTTATATTTTTATGGCTATACCTTTCAACTCTCATAGAATTAGCACTATTACTATGGTTATGAAAAACAGAATATAAAAACAATTTTGTGTTCTTATGTAAGCAAACTAAATATAAATATAAATATAAATATAAATATGGGTCAAACATTCATAGTATCAAAATCCAAAATCCAAAATCTGAAATGTTTTGAATACTGCCATAATGCCAGAGGTAGAAAATTCCACATCTAACCTGATATGTTGGGTCACAGTCAAAATGCGTGCACACTAGAAATATTGTATAAAATTACCTTTAGGCTGTGTGTATAAGGTGTATATTAAAAAATAAGTGAATCTTGTTGTTTAAACTTTGACCACATCTCTTGAGAGATTACACACACACACACACACACACACACACACACACACACATACACCAAAATCTGAAAAATTCTGAAATCCACATTTGTAGTCCAAAGCATTTTAGATAAGGAATCTTCAACCCATACTTCACACTCATTGTGGACAGGTGTAAATATGTATTCCTGCATTGTACTGTGAGTTGAGTAATAGCCTGCAAAAGAGACCTGAAGTCAAGGGCTGGAGATATAGCTCAGTTGGTAGAATGCTTGCCTCACGAGCACCCAAGGCCCTGGGTTCAAATCCCCAGCACTGAAAAAAAAAAAAGAGAGAGAGATCTGAAGTCAGTGTATTTTTAACAGAATTATTTCATAGGAGCAGAAACTTGGCTTATTCACTTAGCATGGTAGTCTCCAGTTCCATCCATTTATTGGCAAATGCTGTTTTCATTCTTCCTTATGGCTGAGTAATATTCCATTTTGTGTGTGTGTGTGTGTGTGTGTGTGTGTGTGTGTGTAAACACACATATATGATATATATATATATCACATATATATCTATCAGTCACATTTTCCTTATCCATTTATCTGTTGAAGGGCACCTAGGTTGGTTCCATAGCTTAGCTATTGTGAATTGAGCTGCTATAAATATTGATATGGCCCTGTCACTGTAGTATGCTGATTTTAACCTGGCTTCCTTGCCAACATTTAATGTTTTCAGTTTTTAACTTTAGTCATCTTAGTGGCATATAGCTGTATATCATGGTGATTTTTTTTTTTTTAATTTACATTTCCCTGATGACTAATGAGGTTAATGTGTTTTTGGGACATCTCTATATCCTTTCTTTTGAAATATGTACTTCACTTGTTTGCTCATTTATTAATTGGGCTACACGTCTTTACTATTGAGTTATAGGGAGTTCCTTTATACACTCTGGATGTAAGTCTTTTTTGGTGTGGGGGTTGTGCCAGGGACTGAACCCAGGTACACTTGACCACTGAGTGACATCCCCAGCCATATTTTGTATTTCATTTAAAGACAGGGTCTCACTGAGTTGCTTAGTGCCTCACTTTTTCTGAGGCTGGCTTTGAACTTGAGATCCTCCTGCCTCAGCCTCCCAGGCCGCTGGGATTATGGGTGTGTACCACCACACCCAACTGGTTGTAAGTCGTGTCAGATGTATTTTGCTAATATTTTCTTTCAGTCATTGACTTATTTATATATTTATTTTCTTTCTCCTCTTTAAAGTAAAAAACCATAAATTTATTGCATATCCAGAAGTACCAGAATGTCTTTTATACAGAAAAAAAAAAAAAAAACCAGCAACCTTGTTTCTGTTTTCTTTCAAACATTTAAAATCTTCTCATCATTGATATACTCAGTTAGGCATACATATTTTTTCTCATTCAGTTAACAGAATAGACATAAAGCAGATCCCTCAAAAATCAGTTATAAATATTAAATTGTATTGAACATTCATAATACAAAATATGTTGTAAAGTGTTAAAGTCTCCCAAACTACTACAAACTCAAAAGTGTTTTCAAGCAGTGTCAGAGATTTGCTACATCCATCTTTTTTATGTGCATCTATTTTTGGCAGACACTTTTGTATATATTTTCTTAATTGATGTTTCAACAAATAGAGGTTGGTTTTCATTTTGATGGCATCTATTTTTTAAAACGGTCCATTGCTTATATGTCCTAAGAAACCTTTGTTAGCTCTCAGGTCATGGTATTTTCTTGTTTTTCTTCAAGAGTCATTATAGTTTATGCTTTTATTGTTATGATCCAACTCAAATTATGTATAATGTTAGGCTTATTCATTTGTTTACAGATTTATCCAATTATTCCACTAGCATATGTTAAAGAATTTTTCTTTTTCCCTTGAATTGCTTTGGTGACTTATTTGCAAATCATTGGACTTTATAGAAGTCGGGTATCATTCATATCACATTGCACACTGCATGTAACATTTTTCTCCCACTGCTTTCAGGATAATGCTTTGTATCTTTGTGTTTGCACAAAGATAGGGACATTAGTCCTTTTGACTAATGTTTCTTAATGTGGTATCCTATGGCATATAATTAGACCACTTCTTGTGCTATAAATTTCTGACATTCTGTTTATTTTTTAAAGTGTTTTCTTTCTCTTTTAGATTCAGGAAGCTCCTCCTCCTCCTCCTCCTCCTCCTCTTCTTCTTCTTCTTCTTCTTCTTCTTCTTCTTCTTCTTTCCTGCTATCTGATCTCCTGTTAAGTGACCTTTTTCTTTTTCTGCTATCTGATCTCCTGTTAAGTAATCCATTATATTTTATCTTAAATAGTGTGCTTTTTAAGTTTTAGAATTTCCATTTAGTTCTTTTTCATAGCTATCATTTCTCGGTTGAGATTGCCCTTATATACATTTATTATGACCATATTTTCTTTTAAACATTTGAACATTTCTGTAAATCTTGCTTCGAAGACTTTTTGAATTCTGACATTACATCATTCAGGATTTGGTTTCCATGAGCTGCTTTTTCTCTTGACTCTAAGGGTTTTCTTCCTGTTCCTCAACGTAGTAAATTTTGCTTATGTACATTGTTGGTAAATTTTACTTCTGTAATGACTTTACTTTTAGTCTGTTGTAGGCTTTGGATGCTGTTATTTTATTTTTTGTCCTAGAAGACATTTAATGTGGCTGGAATCAAACTCCAGCTTCTCTTCAGTAATAGGCAACAACAGAGATCCCATCTAAGAGCTTTCTCTTTATAGCTGTTCCTTTTTTCTGGGAACCTGGGAATATTCCTTAAACAAAGGCCATTCCCTATTTGGATAATACAGCACCTTTCTAGGATTCCATCTTTCACTTTCCCGCTTCTCTTGCAACCCCAGACTTTGCACTCCTTAAGCCAGCAAGCCAACAAATTTCTGCGTCAGAGTTCTAAGTGGTCATTGCCACATGGGCTATTAAATAGTACCATCAGGCAAATTTTATAAAAATGCCACCCAGTGCAGTTCCTTCATTTAAGGATGACTTTTCTCCAGGTTCTACCTGCATTTGGTCACTGTTTTGCCTTAATGGTTTTATAAAAATATTTTGTCCACTCTATATAACTTTTGTGTAGCAAGATTACTCTCGGTTACCTTGTCATTAGCTGAAGCAGAACGTTGAAGCATTATTAATTGAATTAATCAAAATATCCAATACTCAGAGATTATTTTAGGAAGTTATAAAATGTCTTAAAAAGTTGACTATCAGTAGAAAATGCTTTTGATAAAAAATGTAAATACCCTACTCTGATTATATATAGGTTAAAAATTGGATGTGTTCACGAATACACATTGGAGAGATATGAAAAAAAAATCAAATAATTTATTGGTTAGAGTGTTCGGATTTGAGGGAAATTTCCAAATATGTTCTATTAATATTGATATAAAACTACATATATATTCTACATATTTTGTATACCTATTTATTGTATGTTTAATATATATAGTAAAGGTCTTCTAGACTGTATAGTATAATTGAGCAGGTGCGACAGAATTCTCACCCAACACTCAAGGTTTAAATATAAAATGTCAAAAACAAAATACACAAGAAGGTTTCATATATGTGTGTGTCAGGGGTAGGTAGGTAGATAAATATTTGCTTAAAATCAAGAAAGAAATTCACAGATACCAGTAACAAGGGGTAGGGAGAATTTACTTAAGAAAGGTAAGCAGGAACTAAATCCTAAATGGCTTATAGTAGTTTCATGTTTCGATATAGAACTTAAATGCTGGGATTCATATCTTAATGTTAGTAGGAAAGTATAGGGCACATGGCTCTCACAGGTAGTTGAGACCCATCAATTTGTGAAACTTAGAACCTGAAGAGAGATTTTTACCCATAAAATGTAACTAAAAGGGGAATCTGTACACCCAAGGAGTTTCAGGTAAACTTGATACTTGATACCCAGAGCATAGAGAAGGATAAGTTATGACATCCAGAAACATATGCCTGAATTACATGATTGTGAAGTTTGATTTGATAAGCTTCTTATAGTACAAGGGCTTTAAGTATTAAATTAGTGTATAACTGGGTCTGAAGCCATTAAATCCCTAGACTTAGCAGAGGCAAATGTGAAACTGTTTCCATGATCCAAGGGATATGACTACTCTGAAAAAATAATCCTTGCTGAAGGTAAGTTCATAATTTAAGATTTTCATATCACAAGAGAAAATTGACACCAACCCAAGACATATATAGGACTTACCTGAGAAAAACAATTCTCACTTAGAATGAACTCATAATTAAATTTTAAAAAGTATAAATCACAGGAGATAATGATCTATCTTAAAGGAGACTGACACAAACTTCTTATCAGTAGTAGATACTCTGAAGACCACAAAAAGACAGGTTATTTAACAAAATTAATTTGAGACCACACAATTTAAGGGCAAATGGCATTACTAAGGAAAAAAGACACTAGATCATGATAAAAGGAATACTGTGCCAAGAAAATATAAAAATCATAGTCATGTATACCTAGCAGTATATAAAGTATCAATAATTACAAAGAAATTGATAAATGTCAAGTGATTTTTAAATATTTATCTTATCTCAGAAACTATAGTTAAAACAAAAAATGGGCAACAAAAGGTTTTAATATTATAATTAATACATTTTTGATTAAGTGAATGTATAGAAAGTCTTCTAGCAAATAAGTAGAGAGTGTGGATGTATTTAAAGGATACGTGGATTCATTTAAAAAATTTTTTTATTGTAAATAAATGGGGTACAACTTGTTTCTCTGTACATGAAGTAGAGGCATACCATTTGTGTAATCATACATATACATAGGGTAATGGTGTTTGATTCATTGTTTTTTTTTTCCTTTCCCCCACCCCTCCCACCCCTCTTTTCCCTCTATACAGTCCCTCCTTCCTCCATTCTTGCCTCCCTCCCACCCCCCATTATGTATCATCATCCGCTTATCAGTGAGATCATTGGTCCTTTGGTTTTTTGAGATTGGCTTATCTCACTTAGCATATTCTCCAATTTCATCCATTTCCCTGCAGATGCCATAATTTTATTATTCTTTATGACTGAGTAATATTCCATTGTGTGTGTGTGTGTGTGTGTGTGTGTGTGTATATATATATATATATATATATATATATATATATATATATCACAGTTTCTTTATCCATTCATCAGTTGAGGGGCATCTAGGTTGGTTCCATAGTCTGGCTATTGTGAATTGAGCAGCTATGAACATAGATGTGGCTGTATCACTGTAGTATGCTGATTTTAGGTCCTTTGGGTATAGGCCAAGGAGTGGGATAGCTTGGTCAAATGGTGGGTCCATTCCAGGTTTTCTAAGGAATCTCCACACTGCTTTCCAGAGTGGCTGCACTAGTTTGCAGCCCCACCAGCAATGTATGAGTGTACCTTTTTCCCCACATCTTCTCCAACACCTATTGTTGCTTGTATTCTTGATAATCGCCATTCTAATTGGGGTGAGATGGAATCTTAGTGTAGTTTTGATTTGCATTTCTCTTATTACTAAAGATGGTGAACATTTTTTCATATATCTGTTCATTGCTTGTAGATCATCTTCTGTGAAGTGTCTGTTCATTTCCTTAGCCCATTTGGGTTATTTGTATTCTTGGTGTAGAGTTTTTTGAGTTCCTTATATATTCTGGAAATTAGTGCTGTATCTGAAGTATGAGTGGCAAAAATTTTCTCCCACTCTGTAGGCTCTCTCTTCGCATTGCTGATAGTTTCATTTGCTGAGATAAAGCTATTTAGTTTGAATCTGTCCTAGTTATCGATTCTTGCTTTTATTTCTTGTGCTATGGGAGTCATGTTAAGGAAGTCTGATCCTAAGCCGACATGTTGAAGATTTGGACCTACTTTTTCTTCTATAAGATGCAGGGTCTCTTGTCTGATTCCAAGGTCCTTGATCCATTTTGAGTTTAGCGCAGGGTGAGAGATAGGGGTTTAGTTTCATTCTGTTGCATATGGATTTCCAGTTTTCCCAGCACCATTTGTTGAAGAGGCTATGTTTTCTACATTGCATATTTTTGGCACCTTTGTCTAATATGAGAAAATTGTATTTATTTGGGTTTGTGTCTGTGTCCTCTATTCTGTACCATTGATCTACCTGTCTATTTTGGTGCCAATACCATGCTGTTTTTGTTACTATTGCTTTGTAGTTGAGTTGAAGTTCGGGTATTGGGATACCCCGTTTCATTCTTCCTGCTAAGGATTGCTTCAGCTATTATGGGTTTCTTATTCTTCCAGATGAATTTCATGATTGCTTGCTCTATTTCTGTAAGATACGTCATTGGAATTTTAATTGGAATTGCATTGAATCTGTATAGCACTTTTGGTAGTATGGTCTTTTTGACAATATTAATTCTGCCTATGCAAGAACATGGGAGATCTTTCCATCTTCTAAGGTCTTCCTCAATTTCTTTCTTCAATGTTTTATAGTTTTCATTGTAGAGATCTTTTACCTCTTTGGTTAGATTGATTCCCAAGTATTTTATTTTTTTCGAGGCTAAAGTGAATGGGGTAGTTTTCCTAACTTCTCTTTCTGAAGATTTGTCACTTATGAATAAAAATGCATTAGATTTATGAGCATTGATCTTTTATCCTGCTACTTTACTGAATTCACTTATGAGTTCTAAAAGTTTTCTGGTGGAATTTCCCAGTTCCTCTAAATAGAGAATCATGTCATCAGCAAATAGTGACAGCTTAAGTTCTTCTTTTCCTATTCGTATTCCTTTAATTTCTTTAGTCTGTCTAATTGCTCTGGCTAGAGTTTCAAGGACAGTGTTGAATGTGGTGAAAGAGGGCATCCCTGCCTTGTTCCAGTTTTAGGGGAAATGCTTTCAGTTTTTTACCATTTAGAATGATATTGGCCATGGTCTTAGAATAGTTAGCCTTTACAATGTTAAGGAATGTTCCCACTATCCCTAATTTTTCTAGTGTTTTGAGCATGAAGGGATGCTGTATTTTATCAAATGCTTTTTCTGCATCTGTTGAAATAATCATGTGATTCTTGACTTTAAGTCTGTTGATTGGTGAATTACATTTATTGATTTCCGAATGTTGAACCAACCTTGCATCCCTGGGATGAAACCCACTTGATCGTGGTGCACTATCTTTTTAATATATTTTTGTATGCAATTTGCTAAAATTTTGTTGAGAATTTTTGTGTCCATGTTCATTAAGGATTTTGGTCTGAAATTTTCTTTCCTCAATGTGTCTCTGTCTGGTTTAGGTATAAGGGTGATATTGGCTTTATAGAACGAGTTTGGGAGGGTTCCCTCCTCTTCTATTTCATGGAATACTTTGATGAGTATTGGAATGAGCTCTTCTTTAAAGGTTTTGTAGAACTCAGCTGAGAACCCATCTGGTCCCGGACTTTTCTTTGTTGGCAGGCTTTTAATGACTTCCTCTATTTCATTACTTGAAATTGATCTATTTAAATTTCTAAAAAATTGACTTTGACCTGGGTCCCAAAGGAAATTTAAATCATGAAAAACATACTCCAGATGAAATGAAAAGACAATTGGATCAGTAAGTTTAAAAATAGAATGTACACATAACACATACATCAAGCCCTAAATTACAAAAACTTACAATAAAGCAACTAAATATTAGATAGAAAAATTTATAGGGTGTAGTTTAGAAGGGGAAACTTCTCAGGAATAGGAAGAAAGTTATAATCCTTTAGTGTACTTATTTTTTTTAATAAGTATGGAAAATACATGTTTTATGTTCAAATTTACATAATAGCATAAATTTAAAAAACAATAAAAAGTGATGAGATAAAAAAGAGAACTGAGTCAACAAAAAGCTAGTTTTTTAAAAAGATACATAGACATTTCTTGCCCTCTAATGTAAAGCTTACACTCTAGTGGGGGAGTTGGATAGATAGATATAAATACCAGTGGCAATAATTACAATGAAGATAAGTAAATCTGCATACAGGAAATAAAGGGTGACAAGAACTAATTTATGTTGTTTTTGTTTTTAAGATAACTGTCAGGAATGGTTTCTGAGGAGATAAATGTTTGAACCATGCGCAAACTTTATAAAGAGAATGGTCCCGGCAAAAATCCCTTTTGAAGAAAGTTCCTGATGAGCGAACAGAAGAGCAAAAGCCCTGACTCTCTCCCTTCAAATGATAAAGTATATTAATCATAAAAATTGCCCCAAGCATTATTCTTGATTGCAGTAAGTTTAGAAGTAAACACTTCAGTTGGAAATGAAACTGAAATTAGACAGTGATCAGCCTAGAAAACCAAGAGTTTGCTTCATATCAGTAGACATCAACTAGAACATGTAATAAGGGGGAAAAAAGATACAATTCAAAAATACCATCTATAAGCTGCCATGGACTCTTTCTAAGAAAATTTGAAAAGATTTATAGAGAACACTGTAAGACCCTTGAAGGACAGATAAAAATATATTCAAATTATCAGTCTACCCCTCCCCGCAAGTTCAAACTGCAGCATCACTACAACTGAAAAATTGTAGGACTAAAAAGTTTACTTGGAGGGGCTGGGGAGATAACTCAGTCGGTAGAGTGCTTGCCTTGTAAGCACAAGGCCCTGGGTTCGATCCCCAGCACCCCAAAAAAAAAAAAAAAAAAAAAAAATTCACTTGGAAAAGTAAAGGTCCAAGAATTATCAAGACTTTTTGAAGATGGCAATGAAGGTCATGTCATATTACATCAAACCATATACAAGAACAAATCCCAACTAGAGAACACATTAAGTTTAAAAAGCTAACTTACTTTTAGAATAACACATAGAATACCTTTGTAAATTTAGCTAGACAGGATTTCTTAAATAAGATCCCAAAAAAACACATTATAAAGTAAAAAATTTGGGTTGGGAATATAGCTCAGTTGGTAGAGTGCTTGCCTTGCAAGCACAAGGCCCTGGGTTCAATCCCCAGTACCGCAAAAAAATAAAAATAAAAAATTTTACTAAATCAAATTTTTTAATTTTAATAAAACAAAAGGTACCATTAACAAAAGTTAAATATATATAACATAATTAATACCCAGGATATAATTTAATATCCAAGATATAAGGATAATTTAATAATAGTCAACTCCACTTAAAAATAGGCAAAGGATATGAACCAACAATTTGTGAAGAAAAACCTATATGTCCATCAAAAGATGAAGAAGTATTCTTTGCTCGTGATTGAGAAGATGATAAATTTTTTAAAAATTGTATTCAATAGAATTGCAAATTTTTAATATGTGTAACATATCTAAATGGACTATATCTGCAAGGTAATAGAAAAATAGGAACTATCATATACTGCTGATGAAAGTACAAATTAATACAATACTTAGAAGAGGAATTTGGTAATATACAATAAATTGAAAAGATGCATTCATAAGCCCAAAAATCAACTTCTAGATTTGTAACAGAAATTCTTGCGTGTATGTATTAGGAGACACGTTCAAAACACTTATTGCAGTATCATTTATAGAATAACTAGAAACTTTATAATTGTTTTTTTATACCCCTTCCAACCCTCTTTCCTCTATACCATCCATCCTTCCTCCATTCTTGCCTCCCTCCCACCCCCCCTTATAATTGTCTTTTAACAGATGAATAAACTTAGTAATGTTTATTCAATGGGGTACTTTTCAACCATTAAAATTAATGAACTTTATGTCAAAATGGATGAACCTCATAAAATTGAGTGAAAAAGCAATTACAGAATCTGCACAATATAATGACATTTATATAAATATTTTAAAGCTTTCACAGAACAATAATATATACTGTCGAAATAACATTTGGAAAGGTTATACATAAGATTAATGATGGTTGCCTTTTGGAAGGTACGGAGTGATATGCAACTAGACAAAAGAACAAAGGGAACTTGGAACTTCATCTGTATCATTCTGATAAGTTTGTGTTTAAATATGTAGTAAAAATAAGGTACTAGCTTCAGTGTTTGCTGAGGTTCTTAACCAGCTCAGTAGTACTTCCATTTTACTTCATAATTAAATCCTTTAAAATACTAATTTTACATATACCTTTTAGAGATTTTATTGTTTGTGATAGGCATACTCATCCTTTTTAGATAATCTCCAGAATAGTAAGTTTCTGGTAAATGGGGATATATTGAGATTGTGGTATAAAAGTTAATCACATGTTCAGTTTCATATTGTTTTCTCTAAAAACCCATTCTCAAATGGCTCCAGTCTTTCCAGTTTTCTTCATATAGGGGGACTGAATGTGTTTTTTGTCACTTATTCATTCAGCAGATTTTATTGAAACCCAACATGTGCCAGCTGATAATATAACAGTGAACAACAACAACAACAAAAAAGCCTGGTCTCATGGAGTTAAAATTCTAGTCAAGGAAGATAGTCAATAAATGAATAAATTCATGAAAATATAATACGCTGGTGGTTAAAAATAAAGCAGAGTAAGAGAAAGAGTGATTGCAAGAAACAGTGTTGTTTTAGACCTCGTTGATGAGAGATGGTTAGATTCTGGATATATTACCTTTTAGCAGCAATTCTTAATCTATAGATTACTCTTTGATCTCAAGGAGCATCGTGGGAGTTATTGAAAAGAGATAAATAGCACACATTAGTTGCCAATGAATGATAAACTGTACAAGTGATCCTAAAAGGAGATTTCAAAACCTCTAAAAAGCTTTTGTAGGATTGTTGGAAGGGAGTTTCAGTCCTGGTTACTTAGAGGTTTCCTTTGCTTTTTTTGCTCCTTTTAGTCATAGTCTCATCATATTTTGTTGTTTGAAGAAAATGAAACTTGAAATCTGGATTCAGATTTGGTGTTGATTACATTAATAGATCAAATTTAAAATACTGATTTTTACTGGATAACTTAGCTGTATAGCTGTATATATTCAAAGACAGATGGACCCATTTTTGTTTACATTCATTTGACTCTAGACTTTTTGTGGAAGATAACTTAGTTAATAATATTTTTTAAAGATTGTGTGTAAACTATTACTGAATATCTTACATGATTTATTTGCTTTTGCACATTAATGGATATTGTAACAGAAGACAGTTAATTTATACTACCTTCATTTGTGTTATATATTAAAGTTCATTTAAACTAGTATATAGTGACTTTATTTGAATAATTTAGTTCCTAAATATAATTTTCTACCCTCCAAATATTATTTTATTAGTTCATTTTGGCTTTTATGTCTAAGTATTCCTGTTACTGAATTAAGAGAAAGAGAGAGTTACAGAGAGGCAGGGAGGAAGAAGAGGAAAAGAATTTAAGTCAAGACTTTAGAGCTACAGATTGTAGTACATCATTATGGCTTTTAAATGCTAAACCAATCATTGTCCAGAGTGGAAGACAGACAGTAAAATTCATAATTTATGTTAAATTCTGTGCCTTGTTTCTCAGCATAGTAATACATCTGCACTTATATGCCATTAAAAACTTAATTGTGAGCTGGGTGTTGTGGTGCACACCTGTAGTTCCAGCATTCTGGGAGACTGAGACAGGAGGATCCCTTGAGTCCAAGAGTTCTAGTCAGCCTGGGCAGCATAGGGAGACCCTGTCTTTAAAAAAAAAAAAAGCCATCTATTGTAGTGAAACAACAGTAGATTGACTATAACAGTAAACTCAAATATTTTGATAGTGCTTTAGAATTGAATTTAGTGCAGCGAGTAGGAAATAGATTTTTGTTGTGCTTTGTGAAAAGATTTTTTTCAGGGTAGAGTTTCACTTACACCTTTTTTTTTCCATGCAAAGGAGAGCTAATTACCATATTTGAGAGTATTTCAGGTAATTTTTGTTTTTACTAACCTAACTTTCTTTTTCTTTTAGCAAAACTGTACAATCTAAAGTGGACTGCATTTTGGTAAGTGAAATACCTAACTTAAAAGTTCTTTTGTATTAAGTCTTTTACGAACACTATGTGAAATATACCATTCTTAAGTAAATATTGATTCTAAATATAACAACTGTAGTGAATAAATGTTGATGGTTAATTACAACTCTGGGTAAATTTTGCTATCTAGGTAACTTCCTCTATCTCATCAACACTGAAATCACAATCTGGGATTATTTGTATGCATTTGAAACTTCCTGGCCTTCACTGAAATATTGCCCAAACAAACATTTAAAGGGAATTTATTCTGATAAACCTGTAAGAATATTTTTAAAGTTTTTAAGATGTTTGATGCATTTTGTTGTGTTAGCATATTTTTCATATTTCATCTACTAGCCTTTAGAAATTAAGCCACAGTGATGGTTTAAAGTTAGGTTTTACCTACATAACTCTAAGAATTTGCTTGAAGAAAAACTTTTAATGTGCCTGTTGAATTCATTTTTGTTGCTGTAATATATTTTGCATTCTAGCTTTTAATCTTTGAGTTGCAGCTTTTAAAACTTCAGGTCACACTAATAGTTTTAATTTAGATTGTAGTTCCTTAGGTCTTGTCTTAAATGTGTAAATGTGTGAAGGAAGAAGCATGCAACCATTGGGACAAATGGAATAATACTGACTTCTTTGATGAAATCTCTGCAGACAGGCTACACCCTAGGCTCTAGAATATTCAATGACTCTGTTCTGCTACATTACCCAAAGTGTCAGTATAATTTATTATCTTTCTTTTCTTGTGATTTCAGAACTTTTCTTACTGTAGTTTGGGTCTCCTTATAAGCGAACTTGACTTTTTGGTTTTTGTTTGTCTTTTTAAATAATTTTTTCTCATCATTGAGAAAGTAGAGCAGAAGATTATTATAAATTGCAAAATATAACATTTTAAAAATATAAAATAAGGAAATTTTAAACCTTTGAAGTGTTTTTATATTTTCATCAAGTGTTTATATTTTCATGTAAGATTTAAAATAGGGCTGGGGTTGTAGCTCAGTGATAAAGCCCTCGCCTAGCATGCATGGGGCCCTGGGTTCGATCCTCAGCACCACATTAAAAATAAAATAAAGGTATTGTGTCCACCTATAACTAAAACAAAATATATTTTTTTAATTTAAAATAAACATGTTATATGTATATATATATATTATGGTTTTTTTTTTTTTTTTTTTTTTTTTTTTTTTGCAGAACCGGGGATCGAACCCAGGGCCTTGTGCTTGCAAGGCAAGCACTCTACCAACTGAGCTATCTCCCCAGCCCTATTATGTGTAATTTTAGTTCATAATTTTTTAGTGCTGTCTTAGGCCTTGGACATCTAGTGATAAACAAGATAGTAAGATCTCTATCCTCATGATCCTTGTATTTTATTGGATGAGGTAGACATTAAACAGTACACAAAAAAAAATATTATAACTTCAGGTATTCATAAAGTCTTTACAAAATTTTTAAAATTTTTAAAAGGAAGCAAGAGATGATGGTTGAGTAAACAGAGTTGTGATCTGACATTTGAGCAGGGACCTGAATTAGAAACTAGCCTTGTGTGTTGATCTGCCAACAGTACATACTAGGTATAGGAGAAAATAGAAAAATTTAGAAGTTTGGGTAATTTGAAGAAGAAAAAGATTTCAGTGGGCTAAAATGTGGGAGGAAAGGAGAGAATGATAGCAGTTCTACTGGAGAGTGGTTTATGGCAAATTTAGCCACAACAAGTTGTATGGTAAGCCAATTAAAGTGTTTTAAGCAGAAAAAAAAAAAAGATCTAATTTTTTTTTTAAGAAATGTAATTGGAAAAAATGACTTGTAGGGCGACCAGAGTAGAGGGAAAACCAGTTAGGCTATTGTAGACATCCATGAGGAATTCACAGCTCTTACTCAGATGAAGGTAGTGAAAGATGTGAAAAAATGTAGGTGGATTTCAGGCATATTTTGAATATAAAATTAACAGATCTTCCTTGTTGGTGGATTGAATGTGAAAAAAGAAAAAAGAGGAATAAAGGGTAAAAGGGTAATTTCTTCAATCTACTATTTCTTTTTTGATGTTGTTGTTTTTGTTTATGTTTTGTTTTGTTTTGTCCTGGGACTGATGAACCCAAGATCCTTTAACCACATCCCCAGCCCTTTTTTTATTTTGAGACAGCCTAAATTGCTGAGGCTGAGGCTGGCCACCCAAGTCATTGGGATTATAGGAGTGCCCCACCACACTGGGTAGTATTTCTTATATGACAGATTTGCTCATAATGAATACTCTCAGTCTAAATTCTCAGTCTGTGAATATAATTTGCTTTCAATTTTCAAAGATAGTTTTACTGAATGTGGAATTTCTGCTTAACAGTTTTTGTTTGTTTTTCTTTCATTGCTTTGAACATGTTAACTGTTGCTTTCTGGACTTGATTATTTTGGATGCTAAGTTAGCAATTAATCATATTGTCATTTTTCTGTACATGATGAGTTACTTTTCTCCTTTTACTATCAAGATTTATTCTGTATTCATACTGTCAACTTACTTGTTCACTTGTCCACTTTCTCTGACTTTGAACAGTCTATTATGTGTGTGAGTATTGAACACTTTGTGTTTATCCAATTTAGGGTTTGTTGAACTCAAATCTGTAGTTTAGTTAGATTTGGGATTTTCCGGCCATTTTCTCTTCAAAAACTTTTTCTGTCCCTTGAATTCTCTCCTCCTTCTATATGTTGAAATGATTGATGTTCTTTTTCTGGTCTTTGGGACTTAGTTCTTTTTTCTCTAATTAACTTTCTGTATTCTAGTTTCTCTGTTAAGATTCTCTCTTACCTGACCATCATCACATTTTCTTTTGTGTGTTTAAACGCAGGCAGCTTCATTTTGGTAGCACTACTGTTCAAACCATGTGAATAAAATAAGGTAATGGGAGCAGCTACAAACAGGAAAAACACTGGCCCTCATAGTTATTACCTGAAGTTCAGGAATTTGTAATGACTTAACACCTCTGCCTTTAGTCAGTTTCTAGACTCAGATTATTCTTTTTGACCATTTTGATTCATTTTCTAGTTGTTTGGGGGAAGGGTTTGCCACAGTTTTCACTTCACCTTTTCCAGATATTTCAGCCGACATTTTTACATACATTTTGTTCTAGAATTTAAAGTTTTAGTTTTCTTTTAGATCTGTGAACCATTCTGAATTTAAGTTGAATTTTTACTATATAATGAATATGCAGTCATTTTAGCACCATTGAAAAGTCAACCCTTCCCTCCAAATATGTTCCATATCAAAAATCATTATGTGCAGGTTTTTTTCTAGATTCTCTTTATTCTTCCCATCAATTGTTATTATGTCTTTATGGCATCACCACATTGTCTTGTCTACTGTAGCATTATAGAAGTTCTTAATATCAGGTAATATAAACAATTCACATTTTGGCATTGCCATACAAATTTTAGAATTACCATGTCAGTTTCTATTAAAAAAAAAAAAAAAAAAACAACTCTACTGGAAGTTTGAGATTACAATGAATTCATAGATCAGTTTGGGAACAGTGGACATCTTACTAATGAGTCTTCATCTGTGAGTTTGGGATATCTCCACATTAGTTGGTTTTTCTATAATTTCTTACAGTAACATTTTATACTTTTCTGTGTTTAGGTTTTGTACATATTTTCTTACAGCTATTCCTAAATATTCAGCATTCTTAAAACTTTCCATGCTATTGTGAAAGGTATTTAAAAATTTTTGTTACCCTCGGTCTTTCAGGACAGAGCTAAAACAGATATGGTAAGAGTGGATTTTCTTGTGTTGTTCTCAATCATAGGGGAAAAAATAGTCATTCGTTCACCATTTAATCTGTTAACCTTTTTATGATTGCTCTTTATCAGGTTGAATATGTTCCCTTCTGTTTCTGTTTTGCTAAGTGTTTTCGTTTGATTTTGGGGGTTTTTTTTTTTGTTGTTGTTGTTGTTTTTAATTTTAATTATAATTGCATGTTGAGAGGGTTGGGCCTGTAGTTCAGTGGTAGAACACATTTCTACCATTGCAGGGGCCCTGGTGGGTTCAATATCCCATACCATATATACAAAAACAAATACATGTTGGTTTTTGTCAAATGATTCTTCTGAGTTTACTGGTAATTTATATTTCTGTATTATCATATTCCTTAATCTTTTCCACTAAAGTATCTAATCTGCTATAAATCTTTTAATTTTTAGTTCTGTAAATTTTACCTTTTTTAAAAAATTCTCATTATGTTCATGTCTTCCTTTAGTTCTTTGGACATATTTATAATACTTGCTTTAAAAAGTCCTTGTTTGCTAATTATGTTTTCTGACATTTCTGCATCTGATTTATTTTCTGATTTTTGTTGTAATATAGTAATAATTTTCTGCTTCTTTACATATTGAACCCAGTGCTTCACACATGCTAGGCAAGCACTCTGCCACTGAGCTACAGCCTCAACCCCCATATCTAGTAATTTTTAAGTTAGTGCTGGACAGTGATTTTTTATGGTTTTGGGTTTTGGTTTGGTTTGGTTTTTGAAAATCTGGATTTTGGTTATCTTTAAAGTGTACTGATATTTGGGGCAGGCAGCTCAGTTACTTGTTTCTTTTGAAGCTTGTGTTTAAGGGCAGGTCTAACAGCTACAGCTAGAGCTAGTTTAACTTTTGTACTAAGATGTTACCACTCTGGTATCTTTACATTGATAAGTTGCTTAACGATGGGGATACATTCTGAAAAATATATCGTTAAGCAATTTTGTTATGAACATAATTGAGCATACTTGTATAAGTTTAAGATGGCTACAAGATGCCTAGGAAATATAATCTTTTGGAACCATCATGGTATATATAGACTCATCACTGACAGAAACAACATTATACAGTGCCTTACTGCACTGCCTTCCTCAGATATTCACTGAGGTCTCTCAACTTGTGAGTGGTTAGAACTGGAATATGTGTTCCCTGATAGTTCTCTGCCTAGCCTCATGGAGTTTTCCTCTACAATATACACAGTTTAGCATTCAGTGAGATATTCCAAGTCTATATAGGAATTTGTGTAGATGTTTTATCTTTTTTTATCTTTCTTCCATACAGTTCTTTGCTTCCTCAAATACCAATTTCTATCTCTAGTTCAGCATATACTGTCTTGCTCAGCTTGCTTACTCCAAACCACAGTTCAGAAGATGCCTTCTGGTGAATCATTTCATTTATTTGTTTCTTTCTCTCAGGTGGAACTGTTCTATGCTCTCTGACATCCAGTTTCCAAAACAGTTGTGATTTTGTATATGTTTTAAATTGGGGAAGTAGGAAGAATTGTCAGGTAATCCAGTGTGGTCACATGTAGAATAATTATTAACAGCTACTTTAAGATTGAATAAAATATATAGTCTCCTTCATAGTGAATACAATATATAGTCTCCTTCCTAGTGAGTTATATTCCACTGTTCTCCATTAATGCTCTTTCATACTTCTTTGGCTTAAGCTACTAAACCCACTTCTTGATCACTGTCAGCAAATGTTCTCACCTTCTACTTCTCTGAGAAAATAGGGAGTTACAGCGTAGGTCACCAAATTAACACCATTTCTTATTCCAGCTGGATAGTTGCTCAGATTTTGTTTTTGTTTTTGTTTTGTAGTTGTAGATGTTTATTTTTATGTGGTGCTTAGGATCAAACCCAGTGCCTCACACAAGCTAGGCCAGCACTCCACCACTGAGCTACAGCCCCAACCCATTTGCTCAGTTTTCTAACAGTTTTTGTCTTCCTTTCCTTTTCTCTCAACAGAAGAGATATCCATCATCTGCCTTTCTGAAGGCTAATATCTCTCTCTCGCTCTCTCTCTCTGCCTATCAGGATCCCATGCTTTTCAGAATTCACTTCATGATTTATTCTTTATCTTTTTTCTTTGTTCTCCTATTTTCTACTGACCTGACCTTTTCCCATTAATAGTTAATAAGTGCTTACTTTTTTTTCTCATTCTTATAAAAGTCTTTCATGAAACCTGTAATCCTTCTCTACCTACCACCCATCTTCCTTCTTCCTTTTTTTTTTTTTTTTTTTTTTAACCAGGGATTGAACCCAGGTTCCAGGGGCACTTAACCACTGAGCCACATCCCCAACCCTTTTTTGTATTTCATTAGAGATAGGGTCTCACTGAGTTGCTTAGTGCCTCAGCCTCCTGAGTAACTGGGTTCCTTCTTCCTTTTAAAAGATCAAAGTACTGATTGAATTCAGTCTCGTGTTTTACCTTCCATCTAATTTCAATCCCAGTAACAAAATTCTCCTAATACCACTCCCCTGAAACTTGTATTTATCAAGGATACCAGGATCTCTTTTAAATTCCTTTGATAACACACTGTCCTGGTTTTCCTGTTTTGTCTTAGTCTTTCATTCTGTTTCTTTCAAGGGCCACTATTCCTCTACAGTCTGTCTGTAGCATTCTGTCTGTATTTGTCCACAGTAAACACATCTACTTAGATGGTTTCAGTTAGTCTCAAAGTACTGATGACTTATAATTTGTATGGCCAATCTAAGCTCCAGACCCATATATCTATTTATTAGTTGATCAGTTTTACCTGGATGCACCATAGTCATTTAAAACTCAACCTTTCCAAAGCCAAACTCATGATGTCACACCCCAAATTCTTTATCCATCTGTATCAATTTTCCATTGCTGCTGTAACAAATTATCGTAATTTGAGGGGGAGGGCAAGGGGGTATGAGGGATTGAACTCAGGGGCACTTAACCACTGAGCCATATCCCCAGACCTATTTTGTATTTTATTTATTTAGAAACAGAGTCTCACTGAGTTGCTTAGCACCTTGCTTTAGCTGAGTCTGGCTTTGAACTCTCAATCCTCCTGCCTCAGCTTCCCAAGTCACTGGGATTACAGGCATGCGCTGCTGAGCCCAGCCAAATTACCACAGATTTTATGAGTAAAAAAACAACATAAATTTATTTATTTGAGAGTTCTGTAGGTCAGCTATATGGCTTGGGTCTCACTAGGACACCTAAGGTGTTGGCAGAGATTCTAGGGGAAAGTATATTTTTTTACCTTTTCTAGCTTATATATAATAGCTGCTACTTGAATCTTTCTACCTCGAATCACTCTGATACTGCTCATTGTTGTAGTCAGATTTCCCCTAGCTTCACTCTTATCAGGACGCCTGAGTTTACATTAGGCCTATCCGGATAATCTTAATCTCACTATCTCAAGGTCTTAAATTTTATCACATCTGGAAAATCTTTTGTCATCCAAATCAGTAGATTCATGGGTTCCAGGAATTAGAGGATTAAGTCATGAACACTTTGAGGGCATTATTCAATCATACTATTAGTGAAGGATACTCACTTATCCAACCTAAAAACCTTAAGTCAGTCTTGACACTTCCAACTTTACCTTAGAGCTAATTAATCACCATGTCCTATCAATTCTTACTGCTTGGTTATCCCATTTTTGTCCATCACTATCACCACTGCATTAATCCAGATCATCATACTTGAGATACTGCAGTTGGTTTTCTACTTCTAGTTTCTCCACATTTGTTCCATTCTCCACACTACTATCACAGTCATCCTTCTAAAATTCTGTTTATTTCACACTCCTGCTTAAAACCTTTCATTGGCCTCCCATTGCTCTACCTTCATATTCAAGCATTACTCGTTTTTGTCTAATCTTAAATAGTCCTTTGAGCTATTGGTACCATTTTGGACAGCACAGACCTAGAACAGTGGTTCTCACCAAGGCCAATTTTTAGCCCTCCTCCCTCTTACATCCCCACTTGGGGACATTTAACTATATCTTGAGACATTTTTATTTTCAGAAATTGTGAGTGATACTCACATTAAAGTGCCAGCATGGTGTTTAAATATTCTACAAAACATAGAAATATCCCCCCATGTCAGACTTAACCACCTTAAGATGTCACAGTGCTGAGGTTGAGAAACTCTGGTCTAAACTATTCTTTCCCCCCCCATACCTACTTATATTTTAGGATTCATTTTAGATATCCTCCCTGTGAAAAACCTTTTTTTTTTTTTTTAAGGTGTAATTTTGATATGTTTTCACATAATATTTTGGGCTTACCTTTATTATATTTTATGTTTTTACCTCTGATAATTATGCTTAGCATTTTTATTTGTTCTTAGTTTCTTCAATGTAGGAACGTATACTTTGGAATATACTCAAGTACATGAATATCAATAGATACTTGTTGAATGTATGAATAAGTATAAATTAGCAAATTGATTACAAAATGTTTTCCAATTTCAAATATTAAAAGTTTCAAATAATAAAAAATATTTTTAAAGTATTGTCGCCTTCATTTATACCTTTTAGAGACCATATACTTACTAAAATATTTGAAAAAAATTTTTAATTACTCAGTTTGCCAATAAAAAAAAAAAAAAAAACACTTATCTCATTGCTTTTCCTTTTTCTGTCATTTTCCTCTTTCCTTCTGCTCTGTTCTGCCTAGGAATACCCCCTTCCTTCCATACTCTTCTATTCTCAGATAACCAGCCTGAACCACTCCCACATTTATGCCCAGAGTGCTGAAACTACAACTTTATTGTATAGATGCAGGAGGAATTTAAGCAGGTGAAGTGGGACAAACAGGCCTGAAACTTAAAGGGAGTTGATAAGCAATATAGCAGAGTAGCTCAGAACTGAGTCTATAGTGAAGCAGACCTGAGTTTTAATCCTTTCCTTGTCATTATTGTCTAACTTTGCATAGTTTTAACCTAATTTATCTCGTAAATATGGTGATGATAAGAGTACCTAATCCATTGATTTGTCATGGATATTTAAGGAGATCATTAACGTAGCTGGAGTGCACTACACATGGTGAGCACACAAGGTAACTGTAGTTTAGGGTGTCATGTGTGTAAATTGATAATTTGAATGTAATTGAGTTCATTTCCGTAAATATACATTTCTGGAAGTTTAAATATTAGTCAAGGATTACATTTTATGTTCATCATCACCAAACTTACTATTTAAGAGTTAATGTTCACCATACAGAACCACTATGGGCAGAGTATTGAACTCCTCAAACATAGAGAATAGAAGATAGAGAAGGTTGAGAATCACCTGGCTAAAGCCATCCCAGGAACTGGAAGGTACATATTGTAGAGCAATTACCTGCATGAGCATTTCAGGCTCTCTCCCACTGCAGGCCCTTGTATGATGCAATTTCCTCTGCCAGCCAGGCCCTTTTGGGGTTTCTTCACTTAGATAAGCTACTGCTTCTTTTGGATTCAACTCAGAAATTGCCTTTTTCAGAAAATCTCTTTAATCTACAGGAATTCATTTAGTAGCAGATAACAGCATATCCCAAATATTGGTCACTTAAAGAAAAGTTCGTGTCAACAAATAAGAAGTCCAAAGCCAGGCATTCATGAGTGGTGCAATAATTCAGCAGTGCTACCAGCATTTTAACCTCTTTTTTATTTGCTGTGTCAATTTTTGTCCTGTCATGTCCCTTTAGTTTAAATGCTAAATAAAGCAGAAAGAAAAGAGAAAGACAAAAGGGCTTTCTTTTAGGAAAAGTTGTCCCTTTTTTTTGGACATCTACTTCCAATAGGAAACCAACTTTAAAAACTTCAGTCTTCTTCAGCATTGGCTACCCTTAACTGCAGGGGAAACTAGGACATAGAAAATTTTCCTTTCTAGCCTTTATACTAGCCTTATGTATACCCCTATCAAAACTCTTACCATGTAATATACTAATTATTATTTATTTTTCTTTTTCAAAAATAAGCTTCTGGAGATAAGAACTGGATCCTCTGTTTTTGTATCCCTAGTATTTAGTACAGTGTAGTACATAGAAGACATTGAGTAAATATTTGTTGGGTGGTTTTTTTAAAATAGTAGTTAGCGAAAAGTATATAATATTACGCACATAAGTCAAGAGTTTCTTTGTATTTGTTTGTTATTTTAGTTGTTGAGTACTTACTATGTGACAAAGATTTTTACATGTTTTATCATTAATCGTCATAATTTGTATATGAAGTGAATTTGTTACCATCCTCATTTTACAGATGAAGAAACAGACTCAGACAAGTTAAGTAAGGTCTTACCAAGGTCTTAAAATTTACTTATTGGGAAGAATTAGCATGTGCATACACACACACACACACACACACACACATTATAGTTATACATAATAGGTAGGTTCATTTCAACATTCATAAATGCATATTACATAGTTTTGTCCATTCCAGTCCCCGGTACTACCCCTTTCCCTCCCGTCCTCCCTTCCCTGACCCCCTTTTATTTATTTAATTGCTGCATTATAGTTGCATATAAAACTGGAATGCATTGTGATATATTCATGCATTCACATTCACATAGCATAGTTTGGTCAACTTCATTCCCCATTTCTTCCCCTTTCCCTCATCTCTTCCCTCCCCCTTGATCTCCCACTTCAACTCCTTTGATCTCCCTTCTGTTTTCACCAGAGAATTAAACTTTCAGTGCAGATAGTCTAACTCTAGAGCCCAAGCTTTTAAAAACTGACATACTCACTTTAAAATTTTTTCTCAAATATGAGCATAACCAAGCTAACCTTACTTAACTTGTAAAGATGGTGATATGAGTACCTACTCCATTGAGTTGTCATGAATAGTAAGTGAGATGATTAGTATAGAGTAGTTACATGTGGTAAGCACACGAGGCAAGTTACATATGAAATTTTTGAAATCCTTGTAATCTAGAAATATTCTTAAAAATAATCTCCCAAATCTGAAATTAAAAATTAAATGCTGACATCATTACCTTCCTGAATTTTAATAATCCATATTAAATGCAGTCTGTTTTTTGCAAGCCTATTGTTTGTCATGTTCACTAAAATACTAGAACTAAAGTGGTGTTAATTATTATTTAAGTCAGTTACAAGTGTGAGGATCATGACAATATAAAATATGATAAAAGTAAAATATATAAAATGGCATCTATGTAATTTTAAAGCTATGAAAAATTTACTAATTTATCCAAGATACAAATGAAAATATTTCTAGGAGGATAATTGTGAATAAATTTTGTTAATGTTTTAATACTGTTGAAATAATACATAATTGATAATTACTTTGATAATAACCAACAAATCTTAATCTAAATTTCTCATTTGAAATCTAACACTTTTGGTTCTATAATGCTGTATACTTGTAAAGCTGAACCAGTTATATTTAGTGGTGAAAGTAAAGTCTTAACTTTGATATGTCCAATTCCAGATCATTAAACAACAGAGTTTGAAAGTTTCTCAGTTCACATTACTTAGTTCTTTATCTTAATTCAGTTACACTGGATACCTGACAGCTGTAGCAGGGCCTAAAATATATAAATAAACAAACCACAGTATTTGGTTTACTCTTGATGAGAGTCAACCAAAGGAGGATGGGAAATAATAACTCATTATTTCTCCAGATTGGTTGTCGGAATAGTAAAGTCACAGGATGTTAATACATTCTGCAAAAAATAGTTCATTAGTCAAATATGTTTCATGAACTGTGGATTAAAAGATGTCTTAAAAGCTATGTCAGCTGCTCTATATTATGAATCTTAAGTATTCAGAGTATTCTAAACTTTTGTTTCTCTGAAATCCTCTGCCTCTTTTTTGCTCATGAAGCTATTATATTGGGATATTCCATTTAGAAAAGTTGGTAAAGTCTATAAGGCAAGCTTCTAGAATAAAAAGAAATTGTTTGCCATATATTGTCATTCAGAACTAACAGGATATTGAGAACTTCCTGCCTTCTAGTTGTGTGTACTACCAGGAAGCAATCATTTCACTAGCTTTAATGTTCAGGTCCCTTAAATTGACTAGTTCTGCTTTGGAATTATTAGAAAAATTAAAATGAAAAGAATTATGTATTTTGATTCCCTTTAGCAAGTGCTAATGTAAACATTAAAACAACATTCAGCTTGCCAGGAAATCAGCTGATAATAAAAGAAAAAGATTTCTGTTTCATGGATTAGATAATTAGAATAGACAACTTGTATTTACTTTTTTCCCACCAACTGGAGAGATAAAAGTCTTAAATCCAGGAATAGGGGAATATTTTAAATTCATTTAAGACTTTATTTTATACCTTCTGGGAATATATTTTCTTACTTCAAGGGTACTCTAACCAGCCAATGTTATAAGAGAGGACTCTGAGAAGGTTGTATTGTATTGGATCATATCATATTGTATTATATCTTAGAACATGTTGGCCAGCTACTTCTAGGTTTCAAACATTCATTCAACATTACCACTTTTTGGTGGCTTAACATAGTTCAATAAAGTAGCATCTTTACAGAGTATGCTTATGCTCAGCACCCAAAAGACCAACTAAAACTCACCTGTTATAAAAACTCACATGTTGAATGAGTTGCTTTCTACAGATGGGTCCATAAACTTTCTTACGTAGGTTGATTTTACTAAGGTTTGGTCATGATAGTTGACAAGAGGATTTTCTAGAACTATAATAGGAAGAGAAATGGAAAATATTGTAGGGTTGTCAAAATGCCTGTTCCTTCTGGGCGACTAGGGGAAGTATTACTTCCTAAAACTAGGTGACAGAGGCTGTCATTTGGATAATTGAGTAGGGAGGCAGGTTCCCTACAGAAGGGAACTCTCAGTGGGGTACTCTTGCATTGGAATATGACAATCTGTGTCATTATATCTTCATTTCCAAATACTGGTTAATCCTTTAGAGACTGCTGTCTGCCTCCCACTTCCATTCCTACTGGCATAGTGTTTCCCCTCCCTAGAGAAATTAACAAAAATAATAGCCTAAACTGTGTTCGCTAAGAATTTACCCATTTAGTGGGCACCAAAGTCTATTAAGTAGGTAAACCTTACAAACCAACTTTCTGACCACACATGAGTTGTCCATTACATAATTTAAATCCTATAAAGAGAATCACATAGTTACTAACTACCCCATGTGAAAAATTCAAGTTAGCATATTATAAGTTAGAAACTGGCAGAGGAAGGCAACACAAGCCCTCTGTCTATACCAAGTACATTCATTTATCATAGTTATCTGTGTGGAAGTTCAGTAGTACTTGGGTTCTCACCAAGGTAATAACTAAGACACTGCAACAGAGAGTACTTTGTGGGGTATAAGGTTCCTAGTATCATTTCATCTTGGCTTATGATATCTCCTTGGTATGGCTTACTCCCTACCTCAGTACTGTTTATTCTAGAGATCCTCAATTTTAAAACTATAGTTGCTTAGATATGAAGTGGATGATAATAACAAAAAAAGGCCTGGTCCAGGAAATTAAGAAGCCTAGTGCTTATGGCCCTGGTTTAAATGTCAGTATTTATTGTGAGAAAGTTTCTTCAAGATAAAAACTGAAGTTGAAGATTCAGCCCAATTAGAACTTACCAGCCTGCACCATAATTCTCTGCCTCCAGGCAGTTAGCATTTGCATCCACTATGAAATGATAAAATTCCTTGGCTAGCAAGGAATTTTCCTTTGTCACCATACAACTGGGCAGTCTCCATTGGAGAGTTCTCCAGAGGGACGTCTCCTCTGTCCCTGGGCCATTCAAAGACCATCACTCCTTCGCTGCTCCTGACAGTGTCTGGTTTCTCTTAAAAATTGAGAACACTGAGACCTTATTTCCACACGACAGCAGTTGAACCTAAGTGGCGGTTATACCTTTCAGACTTGACACATGCATTGTCCAGTCTTCTCAGTCCCCAACACATTTTTTTTTTTTTTTAACTTATGATCTGCTTTACTTACTTGCATTACCTGACATTTGTGTTTGTGACCACTATGTTAGATCCTTTGTGGGCAAGGTTCTTCCAAAAGCCATCCTTCAGAGTTAGGGGAGCCATAATAGTCTATAGAAGAACAAATAGTGGAAAGAAAGCCTCTATTTTTGTCTTTTAGTAATGTTTATTCTTTACAGTCAGTTCTTGTCTCAACTGGCCCTTATAACAGCCAGAAAACAGAAAACAAAAATTATCAAAAAAAATAAATAAATAACTCTTGAAAGTCTCTGATGTAGGTCAGCCACTGAACAAAACATTTTGCCTTCTCCCTTTGTAGTGAGACTTTGTTTAGCTATATTAGTTTAAATTATCCCCCTCCCAACACTTTGTATTTATAGCATTCATTGTCATCACTTAACATGTTTTACTTTAAAGGTTTGTTTATTGTCTGTCTCCCTCTTAATAAAATTTAAGGTAGTGCCTATAATGACTACTCAATGCTTAATGAATTTGTGAATAATCTCATTTAATTTTTAAACTTTCCAAGTGTCTCCTCATTAGTATTTTAAATCAAAAGTCAGTCTTACTGTGCCTACTGCTGAAGTGACAGAACTGTCTAGAACATGAGAATTTAGGATATCCACTTCCTGGGAATCAGACTAATATTAGAATGGGGACTTCTATAAGAGATGACATACTTCTAGCAGTAAATTTGAATAGCTTATTCAAGAAGTGATTCTTAAGAAAAGGCATACCTCATATCCTGTCTACCCCTGGAGGAGATACTACATTTTTGAGGGGGTATGTTTGAGGTGTGTGCAATTTGAAAAGATTCCCTACTCCTTTTTCTCCTTTACAGGAGAAAGTATACTTTTTTCACCTCAGATACTTACCATACTGAATGCTGAATGGTGACCAAGGTCAATTTATTGACCCAGACTTTATTTTTTATTTATTTATTTTTTAATATTGATAGACCTTTATTTTGTTGATTTATTTATATGTGGTGCTGATAATCGAGCCCAGTGACTCACACATGCTAGGCAAGCACTCTACCACTGAGCCACAACCCCAACCCTGACCCCAGACTTTATTGATACTAAAAATTTCTTATGGACTATCTCATTAAAATATATCATGGCTTGTAAAGGCCTTATGAGTAGAAGGCAAGATTTATCTTTTGATATGACACTGAGGGTTATTGTTTATGAAGAAATCTCAAAATCTAAGTTTTAACTTTCCGTCGCTCAGTAATTTTAAAAGTGATGAGCAAACTTTGTATAGAATTTACTTGGGTGGGAGAAATTTGGCAAAGGGGCAGATTACTTAAGTAGCAGGTTTTGTTTTGTTTTGTTTTTATCATAAAAAGAGACAGTTTGTATAAGGCCATGCCAGTTTGCAGGATCCTCAGTCTTTTACTTTTTTCTTCTTTTACATTAAGCACTTCAGTTATTTTGTCCTCCCTTAGTCTGGGAGGAAAACAGTTATTAATATTTTGGGGGTTGCTCCTATTAGGGATTTAGGTAGATTAAGTTGCCACTAGGGCCCAAATCATGAGTTCTGATAACTTTTTTCTTCAATAATTAGAGAAGTCCCATTGTCAGGTAGCTTTCAGGGTTTTTTTTTTTTTTTTTTTTTTTTTTTTTTTTTTTTCTTTCTTCTTCTTCTTTTCTTCTATGGGGCACATAGTGGGTCATGCTGAGAGTTGAACCCAGGGCCTCTTGTACGCTAGGCAAGGGCTCTACCATTGAGGTACATCATCATTCCTCATTTTATTGTCTGAAAGAGAAATAATGACATGGGGTGTGTGTGTGGTGTACTCTCTCACCATTACCTGGAAGAAATTCAGTTTTCTTTTATTATCTTTATAGATTTAAAGCATGATACAACATACAAAGTGCTCTGATAGAAAACTAATTTTTATAGTATTTTAATTCTTCTACCTTTGTATTTAAAATAATTTCAAACTTACAAAAAATCAATTAGGGGAGAAAAGAAGGAACAGTTACTAGGAACAGAGAGACATATTAAAGAACTAACTTTTCCTCACTGTGGCCTATATCTTTGTTAACGCTGTAGCTTTGCAGTCTTGAAAAAACAAGTAGAAATCCAGTTTTTTTTGGAAGCATAATGGTTGTTGGGCTGTCAGGCCTTTCTTTTCATGCTGAAAAAGTTAAAAACATAGTGACTTAAAAGATTAAACCTTATTTTTCTTGCTAATGCCTCCACCCCATCCCCAACTAGTAGAACCCTGGGGGTCTTTTAAAATAGCATATAGAAACAACAGTACTATCTTTTGCTTCACCTGAATGATGCAGAGAAATGTTGCAAGATGGTCACTTTAGTAGAACTTAACTATGAGAAGTGTCCTCCCTAGAATTGGTGGTCATTAAGTTCTCTAAGAAATTCCTTATGGTGTTTCTTTCTTGTATTTATCTTTTATTACCATCAACTTATGAACTCAATTTTTAAAAAGTATTGAACAGGCAAATATAAATAGCTAAGGAAACCAAAGTATACCTTAGAGCACATTCATAAAAATGAGCATTGTTGTTTTTTTGTTTGTTGGTTGGTTTGATTGTACACAAATGGTGTACAGCTTTTCATTTCTCTGTTGTACATGAAGTAGAGTCACACGTTTGTGTAATCATATGTGTACATAGGGTAAAGATGTTTGTCTCATTCCATTATCTTACCTTCCCCCTGCCCCCTCCCTACCCCTCCTTTTCCCTCTACACAATCCATTCTTCCTCCATTCTTCCCTTACCCTCCCTCAGCATTGTTTAAATACAGTGAATGTCCTTGGCAAATCTCTTCATGTTCTTTCTTAATGTAATGTGTTCTTAATTTTATGTACAGAACCTTCACAATACTATACACAGAATCCACTCATAAATATCTTGAAATGTGCTTTGGCCACTGCTAACCTTTCAGCTCCTCAAGGATTTGCCAGGCTTAATTGTAGTTTAGGCAAGTTGAAGGAGTTTTTTGTTTTGTTTTTTAGTTTGTTTTCAGATGACTGTAAATTCTCAGGTCACCCAGCAGACTTAAGAGTGAAAAACAAATTTGGGGGTTCTGCTTCTCAGCATGGTTCATTTTTCCTTCACTGTCCCCTAGTAGCTGGTATCTTTCATATTGACTAGGATTATATTAGTTATCTCAGAGCAGAACTTTTTAACAGAATTAAATCACTTTCATTTTACACCTAATTCAGTAGGTTTATAAATAGAAAGGTAAATTCTCATAATAATCAAATATAATAAAATATGATTTGATTTATATTTTCTAGGACTGAGAATATAAAGACAAATTTTGGGAGCTGCAATTGTTTAGAGCTCTTGCCTAAATAAATAAAATAAAGATATAAAAAGAAAAACAAATTTGTTGGGGGAGGTACTGGGAATTGAACCCAGGGGTGCTTTACTACTGAACTCTATCCCAGCCCTTTTTATTTGTTTATTTTTGAGACAGGGTCTTAACAAAGTTGCTTAAGGCCTTGCTAAGTTGTGGAAGCTGACCTCAAACTTGCAATTCTCCTGCTTCAGCCTCCTGAATCACTGGGATTACAAGCATCCACCACCTTGCCCAGCAAGAAAAACAATTTCTTTTGACATTGTTTATAGTAGGTAGTCCTCAAACAAAAATGACATGCTCCGGCCACCTACCATGGTTCTTATAACAAGTTAAGAAACTGAAAATGGAGAATTCTAAGCAATAGTCATAGAAAATGGAGCCCTCATACCTTGACCTAGCTTTCTCTATCTTCCTTACTCAATCTTGTAGAACAGTTGCTGGGTCCTGAGAGAATATAACATCAGGTATGTTGTTTCCATAAATTTAAAAGATCTATAGAAGACTGTTTCTCCTTTTTGGTTCTTTTGTCACTGATGCTGGTGAAGAATGGAACTGTGCTCTTGAATCATACCATCTAGGGGGAGAATTAGAATTGTTTTCAGGTTTTACTTTTGTCATTTATAAATCAAGGATAAACAGATTCAAGCATGCTTATCCTCTCATTGTATTTATTTTCCCTCCAAACATAATTGAAGAAGCAGACTGGATAATTTAGTTTTCTGGATCTTAAACTGACTCTTCTAAATACAAAGTTAATACATTTCTAAAAACATTTTATTGACACGAGTTTGAAAAGTAAAGTTTAATAGACTAATTATGTACATGACATCCTGGTTACTCATCTTCCATCATAACTCAGGAATTGTCCTCCTGGCCAGTTGTTTGAAAGGTGTTTATAAGTCTCAATAGTACTGCTTCTAGAAATTAAGGTACTGACTCAATTTCACCACCAAAGATTTCCATGAAATCCCTCAGTTGTCATTATTATGCTCTTCCCCGGTTGTGTGAATTTAAAAAAAAAAAAGAAAGAAAGAAAGAAAAAGGGATAATAAAAGAAAAAACAGACTAACACCTCAGAGGAAAGATTCTCAAACAAAACAGGAAACACATCACTACAGAGAAATAATAGGAAGAATCACTTTTTATTAACATTTGAGCAGTTGTGGCTTTAATCTGTTGCTTCACTTTTCAAGATGTTCCCTAGAACATTTAGACTACTTTTTAACTAGACCCTGTGCCAATAAATAATGAGAACGTATTTTAAGGTCTTTAAGTTCTAGTATTAAGACAATTCAAAATCCTACTTGGTTCTCTGCAGTCCATCTGATATATAATAACAGTTTAGAAGCAGATAACTTGAAGAGACAATAGGCACAACCAAAAATTAACTTAGTATATTGTTTCAGTTATTATTTCTTTATGACAAAAACTGAAAATTTTCACATTCTGTTAACAAGCCCAACCTGGAAAACCCTTTTACTTTCTGTCCTATGCTGCATGTATTAATTCCTTTCTGTTTAGTAGCACAACTGTTGTCAGAAATACTAAGTTTGACAGCATGTTGATGACTCAGGAAGATTAATAATATCCACCTTTTTTCGCACTCATCCTAAGGAAGGTTAGGGTTGCTAGAACATTGTCTTGGCAACCAACTCTGATGCCCACGTGTAAGATCTAAGAACCTTCTTTTGATGTACCTCCCAAGTTAGTGGAGGTCAACAGGATAAGTACTTCCTTAATTTTTTCAGATAAAGAAAACATAATTATAATACAGTAATTAAAATAATAATACTAGAAGGGAGATAAGTAAAAAGATTAGGGAAGGGAAGGTAAAGGAAGGGGGAAATGAGTGATCAAATCATGGTATGTGCATGTATGAATATGGCATAATGAATCCCACTATTATGTATAATTATAATGCACCAATTAAAAAAAGATAAAGATACCTTACTCCCATGTTCATTGAATCATTGTTTACAAAGATACAGAAGCAACCTAGGTGTCCCTCATCAGATGAATAGAGAAACAAAACATGGTATGTAAATAGTGGGATGCTATTCAGCCTTAAAAGGGGAAAATACTATCATTCGTGACACCATGGTTGAGCCTGGAGGATGTTAGTGTAACCAGGCACAGAAAGACAAATACTGCATGATCTCCTCTATATGTGGAATTTTAAAAGGTTAAACTTACAGAAGTAGACTGCAGAATAATAATTACTAGAGCCTGGGGAAGGAGGTTGATAGGGAAAGGAGAAATGTTGATCAAAGGGTACAAAGTTTCAATTAGGAGGAATAAACTTCAGTGATATATTGCACAGAATGCTGACTATATATTACACAGATAGATATATATTAAAAGTAATATATATCTCAAAATTGCTAAGAGTACATTTTAGATTTGTTAATCTTATTTAATTATTCCATACTATAAACATATATCAAAAAATCAAATTATACCCTATAAGTGTATACAGTTGCTTGTCAGTTAAAAATAAAATTTTAAGAAGACATACCTTTTTTATATAAAAGATTCTATACTTGATAGAATTTGAATTATATCTTATTTTAAGTAATTATATATTTAAAAATATATAATTTTTAACATTAATTACAAAAATTTTACAGGCATTTTATCACTGTTCCAACTTTGAAAACTGATAATGCAGCTTGAGCAGATTGCCTGATATCACAAAGCTATTGGCAGATCTGGAGCTCAGATCCACATCTTCTGATTCTGTACTCTACACTTTAACACCATATCCTACAGCTTGAGAATTCAAAGAGTCAATTGAGTTTAAGTAGCAGCTGTTTCATTCATCTATTTTATTTTCATGTATACATATAAAGTTCCTGTATTCTTTTTTAATGCTTTTATTAGTGTATTATATATAATAGTTGAATTCATTTTGGCATAATCATACATTAGAATTTAATTTGCTCCACTTCAGTCCCCAGTGCCTCCTCTTCCTCCTTTTCTCCCTCCCCTTTTCTCCCTCTACTGGTCTTCCATTTATTTTAGTTATTTATTTTTAATTGGCACTTTATAGATATACATAAAGATGGAATCATTACAGTATATTTATACATGCACATGGTGTAATTTTGTCAAATTCATTTCGCATTTCTTCCCCTTTCCTATCCCTTCCTCCCCTCAGTCTCCTTTTACTACTCTGATTTTCCAACTCTATCCTTATGATATTTGACACCCCTCTTTTTACACCTTGCTTTTGCTTTAGCTTCCACATATGAGAGAGAACATTCAACTCAATTTTCTGAGTCTGACTGATTTCATTTAACATGATGTTCATTTCCATCCATTTACTGGCCAGTACCATAATTTCATTCTTAATGACTGAGTAAAACTTAATGTGTGTGTACATTATTAATTATACATATATTTATATGTACACAATTTCTTAATCTAGTATAAACACTGAAGTGGCTGTATCAATATAGTATGCTGATTTTAGCATACTATCCCTTTTGGATAAATACCAAGAAGTGAGATAGCTGGGTCATATGGTAGTTCCATTCCTAGTATTTTGAGGGATCTCCATACTACTTTTCAAAGTGGTTGTACTAATTTGCAGTCCCTCCAACAATGTGTGAATGTAAGGTCTTATATTCTTACTATTAATTGTTCGGTAACAGACGTGCCTTTTGGCCTCAGATTTATAAAATTTTCATCAAACTGACTTTTATTACTATAGTAATCAGTTACTAGGTGATAGTTTTACATGAAAATTCTCTGTGACATTCTGTAGAAGAGTCAATGAATCATATACTTTTCATTTAAGGATAAATTTTTGGCTTTTTTTCCTAAATTAAATCCCACCTCAGAGGAAGACTTTAAATGTTTAAAGTAAAAATGGCATTCGTTTTAACCTGTAATAAAGAAGAATCCTATGATAGATGTGGCATGAAATATCTTTAGGAAGAGGGTGAAATGTTGAATGAATGAAAACTGAAACAGCAAAACTAGTGGGGAAAATTTAATTAGGCTCCTACTTTATACCTTACCAAAAATAAGTAAATAAACTCCAGAGGAATTAAAGCACTAAGTATAAAAAATAAAATTTTCAAACCTAAATAAAAAGATAATATCTTTGTAACACCACAATAGGGAAAGATTTCAAAGACAAAACACAAAAATCTCAAATTATGAATGAAGAGATTAATGTATTTGATTGCCTAGAAATGAAAAGAACTTGTCTGTGTCAAAAGAGCCCAAAATGAATTGGTAACCAACAACTAGGAGAAGATATTAGCAGCACGTGTAACCACTAGAGGATTAGTGTACATGATAAATATCCCCAATTTTAAATGTGCAAAAAATCAGAAAGGGCAGTTATGTAAACAGTGTTCTTTGAAATGTGATCCTCTGGCTAACAAGAGCATCACCTGAAAACTTGTTAGAAATTCAGGTTCTCAGGCCCTCACTTCAGATCTACTAAGAAAATCTGGAGGTAGGGCCCTACAGTTCTTGTTTTATCAAGCAGGATTATGATGCAAGCTGAAATTTGAAAGCTACTCTGTTAAAACTCAAATGATAAATAACATGAAAAAAGTCAGCCTTATCATCCATCAGAGAAATATAATAAGTTAAAACAGTGAGATATTTTTATGCCTATAAAAGTTTTAAGAAGAAATTCAAAAATAATAAAGTTGAAGATATGCAACCTTTATGACCCATTATTTCTACATTTAGATACGTACTTTACACAAAAACTTTTACACAAGGACACACTAAGAATTTCACACTAAGGATTTTCATTGCAGCACTATTTGAAATAGTGCAACTTTGTCATAATTGTCTTTCAGTAGAGAAATGAACAAACTGCTTTTGTTCCATAGAATACTGTTTGTTGTATATGCTATTTAAAAAAATAAAGTCAAAGAAAGATGAATGACAAAAAGTTTGCATCTCTGCTGGGCTTGGTGGCACATGCCTGTAATAATTCCAGCAGCTCAGGAGGCTGAGGCAGGAGGATCGTGAGTTCAAAACCAGTCTCAGCAAAATCTGGGTGCTAAGGAGCTCAGTGAGACCTTGTCTCTAAATAAAATACAAAACAGAGCTGAGGATGTGGCTTAGTGGTCGAGTGTACCTGAGTTCAATCCCTGGTACCAAAAACAAAAAAAAAGTTTGCATCCTTTAAAATGAATAGTGTTACTCAAATACCTTTCTCTGCTTCTTTTAACACTTGTGGTTTAATTTTTTAAAAATAAATAGGGTATTAAAATATTGAAATGTTGCTCTCTAGCTCTATCTTGCCTTTCAGGATATACCTCAAAGGGGTATCAAAATTGGACAAAACAGGCCTTTAATCTAGTTGAGTGGGAAAGTATGACTAGATACTAGAAAGCATAATTGAGTATAAACTGAACACTTTCCTGAGTAAATACTATGGTCCAAAGTGGAGAAACAAACAGATATATTGTAGGATCATGTGTAGGAACTTACTGGAGTTGAATTTTTAACTAGTTGGTTTTTTAAGTTATAGTAGAAGGGAACAACAAGGCTGTATACTTCTAAACTGTGGCTTGTCAACCTTTTTTAGCCCATGTCCCATTGGTTATAAGTGTAAATATACTCTTGGTGTTAACATCATTTGAAATTTCAAAATAAGTTAAGTACTGTTCTGAACATGTGTGGATGAAAGCTTTGGTGATTACAGGGAAGAGCCCTTTTCCTAGCCTGTCATTTTTTTATACACAATTATCACTTTAGCTTGTTCAATAGACTAGCAGATATTTGAGGTTCCCCTTAAACTTGAAATCTTTTCTTTTATATCTTTGCTTTGAAAATATAACTTCAACTCAAGAAAATGAAAACTTTTAAGACAAGGGATGCAGGCATGTTGATGTATGTCATAAATGTTTTTATTATGAATTATTCATAACATAAAATTTAGCATTGGTCATATTTAGTACATTCAAAATGTTTTGCAGCTACCACCTAGTTTAATTCCAAAATATTTTCATCTCCCTTTAAGCATCATTTCTTCCTCCCCTCAAGCCTCTGGCAACCAATGTTCTACCTTCTGTCTCTGTAGATTTGCCTATTCTGGATACCTCATCTAGAATCATACAATAAGTGGCCCCTTACATCTGGCTTCTTTCACGTAGTGTGTTTTCAGGGTCCCTACGTATTATTGTATGTATCAGTACTGTATTCCTTTTTTATAGCTGATTTTCAAAATTTTATAATTTTTAGAAGTTTATGAGTTGGTCTGTTCTGTAGTGCTCTTAAAGTAGAGCACCATTACCCTTCATTTCACAAATTCAGCCCAAAATATTTCTTTTTGACAATCAGTAAATCAGCATGGAATATTAAACTTTTATTGTTACATTTAAATTTTTACAAAGCATATCAAATAATCTGCTGTTGACTGTACTTGGCTCATGATACTCTTGCCTAGAGAGTCAAGCAAGGTTAAAGTCTTCACTTAGACCAGCCAGCATTGTTTTAGAAGCCAGTGATTAGCAGTGGATGACACAGTATGCCTCAAATCAGAAATCGATGTGGGGAACTCAGCCTTTCTGGACTAGAATGCCATCAGTACATACTTGGGTCATTTTGTTCCTGTTTGCTTCGTAGAAATTTTATATTACAAGTTTTAGTGCTACTGTTTGAATTATTTCTTCTATGTTGAACCTCAAATAGCAAATGAAATGGTAGTAGAATATTTACAAGTTCTTATTGTTTGAAGTAGTAAAAAAATAATAATAGGACACCAAGTTTAATCTTTTTCAAAGTTACTTTTTATATCCTCCTTTAAATCATCTCTGGTTCTTTATCCTAATTTGGAATATCTTCTGAAATTTCTTCCCTATTCTGGGTTTTCTTCTCTGTTCTTTTCTCCAGTATACATAAAATTTGAAAATTATATAGAATTCCAACTTTTGCCAACAGTATATTTTTATTCTTAGTTATCAGAAATCATGTTCTTTATTACATTTTCTCAGACTTTGCTCATAATAACATGTTTTATTATAACATAGCCTTCCTGAATTTAATACACTAGTTATTGTTGGAATTAAGTGGCAAGAGTTCATAGTATATGACAAAAAGTATTTTAGGAACCACATTTAAGACAGATTACAGTGAGAAGAGGTTGGAAGCAAGGAAACTAGTTAGTTAGACATTTTAGTAATATAAGTATCATTGTAAGGCCTTAAGGGCAGGAACTTTGTTGTTGTGTTGTTCATCTGTTTTGTGCTGTGTTCAGTCTTTGTCAGATCCATGATATACAATATGTGTTCAGAGTTATCTTATATAATTTGTGAAATGTAACAGAAAGCAAAATGAGTAAGCCAATGAGTAAATGAATTCCCCTTTATTGTTGAAAGACAGCTAGGCCTTGAGATATGTAGTCCCAGTGAAAATAAAGAGACTAGAAAAATATTGGGCAAAGAGTTAGAGGTCTAAATAAAGGATTAGTATGGAATGTACCAGGAAGAACAGAATTAAGCAAACTTCAAAATTAAATACTCCAGGACTTAGAGAAAAGTGATGTTAACACTTAAGAAGGGAATGCATCTGGTATGTTTGTTTTCTTTGGGAGAGCTATATAGAGTATGCTGGTAAATCTGCTAGTATTGGAGCAAAAGCTAATTGGAAAATATTCATAGATGATGGCATTAAAATGGATGGAACTGGAGACTAATCATGCTAAGTGAAATAAGTCAATCCCAAAAACCAAAGGCCAAATGTTCTTTCTAATATGTGGATGTTTACACATAATAAGGGGAGGGAGGGAAGAATAAAAGTTTATTGAATTAGAAAAAGGGTAATGAAGGGAATGGAGGGAGGATGGGAATAGGAAAGACAGTAGAATGAATCAGACATAACTTTCCTACGTTCATATATAAATACACAACCAGTGTATCTCCACATCATGTTCAGCCATAAGAATGGGATCCTAATTAGAATACATTACACTCCTCGTATGTTTGTCAAAGTACATTCTACTATCGTATATATCTTAAACAGAACAGATTTTAAAAAGCTATGAGAAAATATAGATTTAGGAGTTATTTGCATATAATTGATAGATTGAATCATTCCTTGAATTCTGAGACTTAATCTATTGTGGGTAAATTTTGATGAGAAAAACTCTTACAGAGAGTTTTAATAAAGCTGAGCTTTATTAAGAATAAATTCTGTCACCAGAAATGCTAGTAATCTGTCCACCTTTTCTGTTGCAGTGGAGTTTTACTTGAATTAAGCTACCAAAATTATATTCTGGATATTTTTATTGAAATAGGATTTATGGCACATTTGAAGCTATTATGTGACAAACTCATCTGGGAAACCAAGCCTTAAAAAAACAATGCATATGTTGGGCACAGTGGCACACGCCTGTAATCCCAGTGGCTCAGGAGGCTGAGACAGGGAGGATCACAAGTTCAAAGCCAGCCTCAGCAAAAGTGAAGCACTAAGCAACTCAGTGAGACCCTGTCTCCGAATAAAAATAGAAAATAGGGCTGGGGATGTGGCTAAGTGATCAAGGTCCCCTGAGTTTAACCCCCAGTACCCAAAAAAAAGAGAAAGCAGAAATTATTTTAAAGGATACATTTATAGATAGAATGACATAGTTGCAGAACAGTAGCAGTAGAGAATCTTACAAATAGGTTCTCTAAGTAGCAGCCACTGTTGCAAATCAAAAAATAATTATATCTTCATACTCTTGAAAAGCTTGTTGGTTTCATCTCAGTGTTTTAACCTGGGTTCCATCCACAGATATTAGCGGCGGCAGCACCAGCAGTCTGATAGTCCTAGGTATTTGAGATTTAGAAAAGGATCCTAGAAGTCATTTTATCTATTTCACAATTGTAAGGAAAATTTGCCTGAGCCATATAGCCAGTTAAGTTCATGTTTAGATTAACTAATGAATGTTTCTCTTGACTTCTGGTCTAGTACCTGTCCTGCAATATTATAAAACTTTCCTTATTTAAATGTGATTAAAAATGAGAAACTTTTTCTCTGCACATTGATCTATGCTTTTATTTGTACCTGTAAGAATTAATAAGGAAGTACCATTTTCTGTTAACTTTTTGTGTTCTACAAAAGTATCAACTTATTTGTATTATTTCAGTGATGAGGGAAAAAAAACCTAGATTTCTTTTTGATTGGCAGGCAATTACTTTCATCAGGTTTAAATTTAGAGTGTCAATGTCTTTTAAGGATAGATGTTAGTAAATTTTGTTGGGAGGAAAACAAACATTTTTTTAAATGATCTTTCTTTATACTCCTTTGTAATCAGCAAGAAGTTGAGAAGTTTACAGACCTAGAGAAACTCTACCTCTACCTTCAGCTGCCTTCTGGTCTCAGCAATGGAGAGAAAAGGTATATCTATTCTTGTCTTTACTATAATTAGGTTGTTTATAGGACATCTTTAGGATTTAGACATGTTATGTATATTCTGACCGTTATTGTTTTACAATATTCCTAAAATAATCCGAAAACAGAATAGCAAGACAGATCACTTTAATCTTCGATATTTGGTTAAGTATTTACCTGCAATTTCTACTAATTGATTTGTACAACTGTGAAGTGCAATTGGGGTTAAGTTTTATAGACAGATGGATATATTTGTGCAGTCCCAGAAATTGTGAAAATTGAGCAGAAAAGCAAAGAATACATGGAAAAGTATTTTGAAGAATAAAGTGTAAGAGGTGTTTTGTGTTTTATTTTTAAGGTATTATCAGGTAAGCACATTACAGAATGTAAAAGAAATTACTGGTATAGAATGAATTTATGATAAACGTAAATTGCTTTAAGTGATTGGAGTATATTACTTTAGTTTCATCATTAAAAATATTTAAGTGTTAAGGTCGAATGTTCTCTGATACATGGAAAGAATACGATCCTGATACAAGGAAAGAATAGAAGTTCATTGGATTAGACAAAGGGGAATGAAGTGAAGGGAGGCAGGACAGGAATAGGAAAGACAGTGGAATGGGTCTGACATAATACAGTGAATCTCAACATCATGTACTCCACAAGATTGGGATCCTAATTAGAATAAAATAAATTCCATGTTTATATAAATATGTCAAAATAGACTCTACTATTATATATAACTAAAAAGAACAAATAAAAAAATTTTTAAATTTATTTGTAAGTCTCATCTACAAATTGTGGATGGAAGTACTTTTTTCCTCTTACCCTTTGAAATATTTCTCAAAATTCATTCATGTTATTTTCAATAATCTATTCCTCTAAAATTTTTCATGAAAAGAAATGGAATGAAAATTCCATTCAGTATCTTCTTTGAAATTATATAAATGATTCTTACAGGTAACTGAAATGAATAAGTGAGCAAATATCCAAAATTAGAGGTAATTTTGGCCCAAACAAATACCTTATATTGTCATTACTTCACCACCTATGCCCCTTCAAAAACCATAGAAGGGATGAAACTTGAGTAGTAATTTCAGTTTGACACCACCTTGTGAAACCACAGGTAAACAATTTGGGTATCTATTCTATGTACTAAGTTTGGTTTAGTCATTTGTGATTGGTTTGCACACAGTTCTATAGTGAAACATTTAGGTCTGGCTCAAAAATTATCATTGAATTGATGTCTAGTTTAGCTTTAACATGTTTTTATTTTATGATTAGTGATCAGAATGCCATGTCATCTAGTCGGGCACAGCAAATGCATGCCTTTTCCTGGATTCGGAATACCCTAGAAGAACATCCTGAGACTTCACTGCCCAAACAGGAAGTCTATGATGAATACAAGTAAGTATTATATGTATACAGATGCTGTACTATATTAAAGAGTTTAAGCACTGTATGTCGCTACAGTGATTTGTTTTATTTTTGTTATAAATATCAAGCTGATATATGGGAGTTCCTACTAGAAATCTCTAAGATTCCTTTCAGCTTCAAGCTTCTGTGTTAGTATGTAATTCAGGGCAAAATTACCAAATAAAAGAATGTTTCTAGATTTCTTCAGAATGTCTAAGGGGAGAAGGAAAATGGCATAGATCAGTGGATTCCTTTATAGTTCTTAAGGATGACAAGAAATATACATATATGCATGAATTCAAAAGAAACAAATTTTAATTCTGAAAAAAGTTATGACTATCAGGCAAACTCTTGTAATGTGTTGAGGAAACCCTATTGAAAATGAAGAGAATAGATTCTGTCAGAAAACTTGTATGACTTAGACAAGTATTTTAGCTATTCAATTTGTAAGTTGTTTCATCTATTAAACGTAGCAATTGAAGATGCATGAGGTTTCTTTTAGTTTTAAAATTATAAAAATTGCCTGAAATTTTTTACCAAACTCTTTCACCAATTTTTCTCTGTTAACTCTATTATCAATATAGCTGTCATCATTAGAGCCTCCTAGATACAATCCTCTTTCTTTATGTTCTCTGTTCTTATGCCAGCATCATACCATGTAGGTATTTCAGCCATTACATGTTGAAATAACTCGCAAGAGACCTGCCTTTCCTCTATATCCTTCTTTTTCACGGTTTTCCTAGGTTTGTTTTCTGAAAAGTTACTTTTTTCATAGGATTTGTGAGTCACTTTTCTAATTTTAGAAACAAAGATCCCAAATATTTTGATTCAGATGATTAACCATAAAAATTTACTTTAGAAAAATTGAGGCTGTAAATATTTCTTGATTTATGTCTTTCTTTCATGCCCATCAGTGAAGTTTTCCTTACTTTTTTTCAATTAAGTCCACTTTTTTTTTCTTGTTGTTTACTCCTTGGGAATTTTTTATTATATTATGAAAAATATATTTCCCTATTATTTTAATGTTGCTTTGTTTGGGTTTATAGGAAATCTATTTGTTGACATTAACTCAGGTTTTTTTTTGTTTTTGTTTTTGCTTTTTTTTTTTTTAGTTGTAACTTTTGACTTTCTTTGTTAGGTTATCCTGTGTATCTTCTTCATTGTCTTTATTTTGTTATTACATTCTATAGAATTTTCTTCCAACTTTAACAAGATAGGTATTGTGTCCTTTTCTGATATTAATGATGCATCATTTATACTTAACCAAAACTGTATTTTATTTTTATGAGAAATGAATATTAAAATTCACCAGCTTCTTTTTGGTGTCTGTGGAGATTATTTTGCAGTGCTGCTTCTCTGAATTGTTAACATGATGTATTTTATAAGATATTATCTAATATGAACTCTTTTTTATTCATAAAATAAATGCCCTCATGTCAAGATGTACACTTTTGTGCTATTGATTTTTGTATTCAAGTATATTATTTAGGATTTCATATGTGATTTTGATCTATAATTTTTTTTTCTTTGTGTATGTGTGTGTGCACATGTGCACTTTGTCAGGTTTTGGTGTCAGGGTTAGGCTGACATTGTAAAAAGAATTGGGAACTCTGTCCCTAATTTTCTGTGCTCTGTAACAGTTTATATAGTCTGGTACTTTTTCTTGAAAGTTTTAAAGAACTCAACTGTGTAAAACCCATTTAGGCCTGGAGCCTTTGTTAGAAGTAGTTCTTTGAAAATATATTGCTTTTTCTGGTTAGGTTTTTACAATTTTGGCCGTTTTTATTTTTTTTCTAGGATTAATTTCATACTTTTTAACATATTAGAATTGGACTACATATACTATTTTCATAAATAGAATATCTTCTATATCTGTTAATTGCTTTTTTAATTTCTGGTTTGCGACATTTATATTAATACATCACCCACTCCCCCCCATATTTTCCAAATTTCACTTAACTGTCGTTTATCTTATTGGTGTTTGGTTTTTTTAAGAAAATTGGATTGATATATAAGTTTTAGTATCCTTCTTTTTCCCATTTATTAGGTGCCTTTAGTTTTGTTTTTCCTGGTTTTCTTAGGGTTTTTTCTTACTATTTAAATGGAATGCTTACTTTTCATTCTTTCACATTTAAGATAAGAACATTTATATCTGCCAGTTTTCCTCTGCTTATAGTTTTGACTGTATCCCATAGGTCTGAGTTGTTACACAGTTACCATTATTTTCTAGTAGTATGTATAGTTTTTATTTCTTTGTTCTAAATTAGTAAGACGTGTTTTGTTTTTAACTTTTCAAGTGCTTCAGGAAATTTGTTTTACCCTTTTTCATACTTCTTATTAATTTCTGATTATATATTATGATCAGAGACTATAGCTTAATTTCTGATTTTTAACATTGAGGTTTACTTAACAGTTATCAGGTTTTTTTAAAGATTCATTTTATTTAACAAATTTTTTAAAATTTTTTTGTAGTTGTGGATGAACAGAATGCCTTTATTTTATTCATTTATTTTATGCAGTTCTAAGGACTGAACCCAATGCCTCACATATGCTAGGCAAGTATTCTGTCACTGAGCTACAGCCCAAGCCCAATTATCAGTTTTATAAATATTTTTGGACATTGTCTTTTTATCACACACTGTATATTTCATTAACATCCACTACATATGCTTTCTCATATTTTTCAAGTTCTCTAAATTCTACACCCGAAAATACTTTATTCCTTCTTGTCTGTTTAATCAGTTGAGGATGAGTAGCGTGCTTATCTCTGACAAAAAGGATGCTTCTCTCACAGTTCTTGATAGTATTTTTTTAAATATTTTTATTAGTTGTTGATGAATCTTTATTTATTTGTATACCATGCTGAGAATCAAACCCAGTGCCTCACACATGCTAAGCAAGCACTGTACCACTGAGCCACAATCCCAGCCCCTTGATAGTACCTTTAATGAGTTGTACTTTATAGATTTCAGGGCTATTTAACTCAAAAAAATGCCTAATTTTATATGCTTATTATATATATTGCCTCTTGTCAACAAAAAAAAATGATCCTATGTCATATTTAATGTATTTTGCCCTCAATTCTTTGGTGTCAGTATTTGTGAGCCTTTCTAGGTGTCTTATCTGATAGATATATTTGTCCATTCCTTTATTCTTACTTTTTATAGCATTTTGGTTGAGATGGTTTACATTGGGTAGAAACACAAAACATTGAGATTTATAAACATGACAACTTTGGCTACAGTGTTCCCTGGTATATAAATATTCTCTCCAATTTTTTTTTTTTTTTTTTTTTTTTTTTTTTTTTGGTAAGGAATATAAATGCTTTGATCATTTTTTAGTTTGTGTATAATTAGTAGTATATGAGATACTTTCATGTTTACCTACTAAGTTTGCAATTTCTATTGCATTAATCAATGTAAATTAAACTCAGTTGAACTTGGAAGGCAGAAATAGAGATTCTGGAAACATTTGCTTTAAGAACTTAAAATATTGAGCTTGTCTTGAGTTAAATAACATACAAATACACTTTATGTCTATCTAAAATCTAAGTCAGGTTTAAGCATATATGCATAATTGGTAAGTTTTTTTATATGTGTAATTGTTGATGAATGTAACATCTGTTTAAGATAGGTGGTAGCAAAGATTAACCCTCTTTTATGGAAGTAAATTGCTTAGACAAATCTGAACCCATGTTTTCTTTTTAGTACCAGAAATCGAACTTAGGGGTGCTTAATCACTGAGTCACATCCCCAGCCCCACCCCACCTCCATTTTTTCAACAATTTTTTTTATTTTGGGACAGGATCTCTCTAAGTTGCTGAGGCTAATTTTGAACTTTCAATCTTCCTGCCTTAGCCTCCCAAGCTGCTGGGATTACAGGCACCACTGCACCTGACTGAACCCATGTTTTCTGACTTCAAAGCCAGGCTTATTTTTCATTAATTCCTATTCTAAAAATTCCTTTCAGAATTTCCTCTTTTTAAATGTTGTTTTTAAATTAAAAATTAGAATGTGTAGAATTAAAAATTCTAAAACCAGGTGTGTGGTACTCACTGATACTGCCAGCACTCAGGAGGTTAAGGTGGGACTATCCTTTCAGCTCAGGAGTTTGAGATGAGCCTAGGGAACATAGTGAGACCCCTTTTAAAAAAAGAAAATTAAATTAAAAATTGTAGAGTAGCATTTATCAAACCTTAATTATATTTTAATTTTTTAAATAAACAACAGAAACTTATTTCTTACCATTTTGCAGTTTGGGAAGACCAAGTGTTGGCATGTCAGGGTCTGGTGAGAGCACACTTTTTCATAGATTGTATTTTCTCTCTGTGTCCTCACATGGTAGAAGAGGCTAGCTGACTTTCTGTGGTCTCTTTTATAGATAACAAATTCCAGTCCTAAGGGGTTTGCTCTTGTGACCTCTGATTCACCTTCCAAAGGCCACTGCCTTCTAACACTATTTATTATCTTGGAAGCTAGAATTTCAACAAGTGAATTTTGGGAGTAATACAAACATTCGTACTACAGGAAAGAGTTCACATGGGACTGTAGTAAAGTGGCACTCATGTTTTACCCAGTTAATGATCCCTATAAGCTTAGATTCTAATCATGAAGTTGCTTTTCCCTCCAAAGGGAGCAAAAAAAGTAAATACACAACCTTTCCAGTAGCACTATAGGTAAATGGCATTGTTTTTGGCAAAAACACAGGGCCTTCATTGTTGACAGGCAAATAAAGGCATTCCTAAAAAAGGAAGTGAACTGTAGAAGATATTTTCAGGATTATACCTGGAATCTGAAACTAAAATGGAAAAATCCCTGCAAAAAGTAGGAATGTCTGACAGAAAAAAATACTCTAGCACAGACCACACTGGAATAAAAAGCAAGGAAGAGAGAAAGATAGGGCATAACAATGAGTTATATTTTTTAACTGGTTGGAGATAATAAACTAAAGCATAAAAGTGATCAATTCAGCATTACTAATATTTTGTTTATATTTGACAAAACACAACTTAAGATTAAGTTTGGAACTGGGGTTGTGGCTTAGTGGTAGAGCACTTGCCTGGCATGTCTGAGGCACTGGTTTTGATCCTCAGCACCACATATAATAAATGAGTAAAATAAAGATCCATCAACAACCAAAAAAAAATTTTTTAAAGAATAAATAGGTTTAAGATTTTACAACTTATGCTTATATTAATAGTTAAAATGTGTGAGTTGTTACCTTAAATGCATTGTCTGTCACTCGTTACTACTTTCAGTTAAGATTTTTTTTTTTTCCCATACTCCCTTGATATGTTCTATTTCACAAAATTCCTTATCCCAATTTTCTTTTTTCCCTTTGTTTCCAGTGATTTCATCCTACATGGTATGGTTGACAATCTGTCTTTTCTTCTTCCTTCTCCACTTTCATTTTCACATTTTCTCATTTTCTCCATCATTTCCTTCTCAGCTCTTCCCCAACTAGACACCAAGTCGCCTAACTTAAGATCAGTTCTTTCCAAAACCCCACCCATTTAAATTACAGCCCAAGTAGTTCATTATCTTGAAACTTTGAGTTATCAGTTCAGCAGTTCTCTTACTGCCTTTCATTCTTGGCTTTAACATAATATGTAGTAATCTGTAGGCACTCATTACCTTTTAAGACATCAGTATTCACTCTTAAAGACTAAGAGATCATGGGACAAATTAGCAGTGCTTTGCAGACTGATTAATAAATTGAGTATTTAGTTTACCAAGCATTAAACATGCACAGTCCCTATTCTTACAAAGGAGAAAGACCCTGGTTGAGTGAATGGGATAAAAAGAAAGAGATACCAGCTCAGTTTGGTTGAGGAAAGGCAGGAGTCACAGGAGTGACTCATGTTAAATTGTAAAAATGGAAAAGTTTACCAAGCAGCCTAGAGATTCAGACAGACATTCTGTGTGAAAAGTCCAATATCAAAAAATAGACATAGGCTTGTAATCACAGAGTTCAGGAAAGATGTCAGAGACCAGGCCAGGAAGACTAAACTTCATCCCATACATAGGTTATGGAGAACCCCTGAAACACAAGCAATAGACAACAGCTCAGAAAGTGAGAAATGATAAGGTTAAAGAAATAACTGGTTTAAGGGTTAGACAGAGGACAAGAGCACTTCAAAAATGAGGAATTTAAAGGAAAAATAAAAAAGCATGTTATAGTCTGAGAAGGTAGTTCAGTCTCATGTGCCTCACACAACTCAAATAAAAGAGAAGAGAAAAATTCTGTGTTCTTGTCTAATATGCCATTGGGATCTACTGTCAGAACAATTTCCATTTTGAAGCCTAATTACAATGCCCTGAAAGGTAAATAGGTCACGAGTAAAGAGCCAGAATAAAAACTAGTTTTTAAAGGGATGGAGAAAGAGAAGATAGAAGTATAGGAGTGATGTGAAAGCAGTTTTTGGTTTTTTGGGTTTTTTTTAAGCCTCAGCCAGTAGGGATGTATATATAGTGCAGAATGCCCAATTAAGAGTGGTTTCAACAAGAAGAAAAAACTTAGTTTTTCTTTCAGCAACTTTGATAATAACCCAGGCTCCTTCCAAATCCCTTATCACCTATAATTATTAACCTAGTTTTACTTGTTGACATTTGAAATGAGCTACTGCAACCAAAGATGACTGTTAGAATGCAGATGCAATAAGGAAGAAAAAAATTTGAAAATATTTGATATATTAAGCATATAAAATTAATCACACTGACTTTTTTCTAAAATGCCATTTAAATAGTGTTATCATCTCAGATAATTTTTTAACCTTGCACTTGGCATTACTTATTTTAAAAAACCCACATAATAACAATATGTTGTTGTTGTTTACCATCTTAACTATTTTTAAATATACAGTTCAGTGACATTAAGAGCACTCATTGTTTTACCACCATCACCACCATGCATCCACAGGTGTCTTTTCACAAAACTGAAACTCTGTATCCTTAAAACAATAGTTCCTGATCATCTCCTCCTCCCACCCTCTAGCAACCAGGATTCTACTTGATGTCTCTATGAATTTGACTACCTCATCTAAGTGGAATCATTTAAGTATTTATCCTTTTGTGACTGGTTTATTTTACTAAGAATGATGTCCTCAAGGTTCATCCATGTTTTAACATGTGTCAGAATTTCCTTTCTTTTTAAGCAAAAAGGAAATGGTATAAAAATGTTTCATTTTGTATTTTACCACATTTTCTTCATGCTTTTTTCCATTGATAAATTCTTGGGTTGCTTCCGCATTTGGCTTTTTCAGATAATGCTACTGGGAATATGGGTTTGCAAATATCTGTTTGAGGCTTAGCTTTCAGTTCTTTTGATTATGTACCCAGAAGTGAAATTGCTGGCTCTTATGGTAATTTTGTTTTTAATTTTATGAGGAAGTGCCATCCTGTTTTCTATAGTGCGTTCACCATTTTATATTCTAGCAGTGTATAGGGTTCTAATTTCTCCATATCTTTGACAACACTAGTCAATTTCTCTTTTTTTGGATAGTGACCATCTTACTGGTTATAAGTTGGTATCTTATTGCAGTTTTTATTTGCATTTCTAGAATGCAAATTGTTATGAGCATCTTGTTATGTACTTTTTGACTATTTGTATATATTATTGGGAGAAATGTCTGTTCAGTTCCTTTGCCCATTTAAATCAGCTTGGTTGTTTTATGTTGTTGAATTGTGTGTTCTTTATATATTCTTTACATATTCTGAATATTAACATTTTACCACATACCTGTGTTTGCAAATATTTTTCACATTCCAAAGGATAAAGAACCCTATTCAACAATGAAAAGTGAAAAAATCCTTTTCACTCTGTTGAATGGGTCCTTGGATGCACAGTTTTTAATTTTGATATAGCCCAGTGTATCTATTTTTATTATTGACAACAAAACCACAATAATATTGACTTTTTCCTTTCAGAGATACCCAGATATTCTCCAACTTAAAAAAAAAAAAAAAAAACTTAAGAAAAACCTGTTGGCTTTCTAGTTGTTATCCTGTTTCTTGTTTTCCTGTAATGATGTACATTTAATTAAAATTTTGCCTTTATTCAGCATTCATTCAAGCAGTATTTATTAAGTTCCTGTTTATAAGATATCAAACAAATTATAAAATAATATGTCTATAAGAAGTTTTAAGTCTAATTGGTTCTGTTTTTCCCATTTGAAGTACTTACTTTTTTCTTCCTCTTCTATATTTCCAATTACTTGTTAGAAGCCATTTTTTTATATTCTACCTCAAGTCCCTTCCGTGAGTTTTGTGTGTGTGTGTTTTTAACTGTTGCATGTGTGTCCATTCTGGTCAGCTGTTAACATAAATCATTTTAATCACTTATCTTAAATCGTTTTATCACTTATCCACAAGGTTAATAATGCAAGTAGTAAAGTTTTCTATGGGGGTGGAGGGTGAAGGGAGCTCCCCATTTGCTAGACTTGCTCTCCAGAGGTTTCTTTTAATTGTTTTGGTGGGCATCAACATGTTTCCAACAAATGTGCTTGCAATTCTGCTTCTTTAGTATCAGTGTTAGTTGTCATTAAATGACTTAGATGAAATTCTCCCACATAACATTTCCCTACCCCAGTATCTCAATATGGTTATACCACTGTTTTTAATTAAATCAATAATCAGTGTTCACCGTGATTTGATCAATATTTTTTACTGCTAAAGTAATTACTTTATCAAGATTACATTGCTTGTAAAGCTTGTGTGTTAATTATTGCTGTGTTTTCCATTTTTTAAAAGTATCTATATCCTAGCTGGGTATGATGGCAAATGACTATCATCCCAGCTACTCTGGAGCCTGAGGCAGAATTGTGAGTATGAGCCAGCTTGGGCAACAAAAGAAGACCCCATCTATAATAATAATAATATCCATCTTTCTGTCCTGAATTCCATCCAAATCTTATATTCCATTGAATCTCCTACTTCCTATTTTTATTTCCTATTTTCCTGTAGACTTTCTTCCCCATCTTTTGTTCCATTTTGAACTGTTGCCTCTCTATAGTAGTTGTACAAGGTTAACATCCTGGAGTTTCTGTTTGAGCTCCAGTTTGATCTTTTGATGTGTTTAGTTGACCATTATTTTATTAATAGGTTTTGAAGCACAGATACCCAAGAAGTAACCTTTAAATCCTAATATATCTAAAAATGCATGTATTTTTCCTTCAAAGTTGATTGCTTGAGTTACATGCAAAATTCTAGGATGAAAATCACTTTCTCAGGCAGGGTGCAGTGGTACACACCTATAATCCCAGCAACTCTGAAGGCTGAGAAAGGAGGATCATAAATTTGACACCAGCATATGGGGCTTAGCAAAATGTATCTCAAAAAATAAAAGACTGGAGATGTGGCTTAGTGGTAGAGTGACACTCCCTTAGTTCAATCCCCAGTACTGCAAGGAAAAAATAAACAAAGGAGGGAAAGGAAAAGGAAAGGAATCAGCATTGTTGCCCTTATGAACACAGTTCTTATTTCTTTTTTCTATAACCTGTATTTTCTATTTAGTTCTGACTGTGGAAGTTTTTAGGATCATCTCATTAAACCTTAGTGTTCCAAAATATGGTAATGATGTATGTACTGTGAGTCTTTTTCGTTTATTGAGCAGGACGTGTGATAGGCTCTTTCTTCTTTTTTTTTTTTTTTTTTTTTTGGGGGGGGGGCGGGTACCAGTGATTGAACTCAGTGCACTCAACCACTGAGCCATATCCCCAGCTCTATTTTATTTTATTTAGAGACAGGGTCTCACTGAGTTGCTTAGTGCCTCAAAGTTGCTGAGACTGGCTTTCAACTTGCATTCCTCCTGTCTTAGCCCCCTAAGCTGCTGAGATTATAGGCATGCGCCATTACCCCTGGCCTGTAATGGGCTTTTTCAGTCTGAAGATTCACAGTCCTTCATTCTGAGAAACTTGGTTATATTATTTCTTTGACAGCTTCCCCTCTGCTTTTTTTTTTTTTTTTTTTTTTTTTTTTTTTTTTTCTTTCTTTCCAGAATTTGTGTGGGTCTCAATTAATTCTTTCCAGTTAATCCTCTGTATATCTTTTAACAATAAGAACTGCCAATTCTGAGGGTTTACTATAATCCAAGGTCTGGTCTTGATACTATGAATCCAACTTGCACTATGAATCCTGTAAGCAAATGCTCTTATTTTGCAAACAAAACAGCTAGTAACCACCAAATCAGGGATTTGAACAAAGACTATCAAGTAACAAATTCAGCCATCATAATCCCTTTTTAGTCTCTTCTCCCTCCATATTTTTCTTCCTGTCTTGATCTTCCTTTTTTTTTTCTTATAAATTAATTATTGCTAGGTACCCTTTTTTTTTATTCTCAACTGACTTATTTCATAGCATCATCTCATATTATGGTTGTAATGTCCTTCTATTATCTGTGAGCATACTGATTAGAGGGTTTTCTTTTTTATTTAAATAAATTCATTTTCAAGTCTAAATAATCTGCAAATATATACTTATCATACCAAATTAAGTCTAAAAGTATAGCATCAAATTAAATCATTCTTTACTCTCCTCTTCATCTCTTCCCTCTAAGATTTAAATATTCTCAACAGCTTTCTTTTGTACCTTTTTCTACATGTTTTCAGTTATTCATAAATTTTTTTATTTTTTACTTGAAGTATACTGTACATATTGTTCACCAAGTAGTATGTCCTAAGGAGCTTTCCATATCCATTTATGAACTATATTTTTTTTAAAATCCTCTGTTCACATTTAGGTAGCTCCTGATTTTCCTTCTATTCAAATAATACTACCTTAATCAACCTTCAAGCTTGTATACTGAAGTAATACATTATTGAGGTAATACTGTAATGTACTACTTAGAAGTGGAAATTTGGAATCAAAAGCTACAGATTTGGGGGCTGGGGGTGTGACTCAGTGGTAGATCACTAGCATAGAAGGGTGAGGCTCTGGATTCAGTCCCCAGCACTGTAAAAGCTAAAAATGAAAAACTTCAGATTTTTATCAATTTTTAGTTTAATATTTTACTGATTACTACATTCATATTATTATAGATCATAAAATATAAAAGATATACAGAGAAGAAATTCCATCACTCCTTTGCCTTCCTGCCACCCCCCTTTCTGTCCTTATAGCAAAAATTTGTATTCGTTTCTTATACATCATTCCAGCAGTATTTTGTAATAATGTATAAGTAAGCAGCATTATGTATTTTTCTTTCTCTTTTCTTTACACAATGGTAGCACACTACATGATTTTGTACTTGGCATTTCTTTACCCAGAATAACCTGAGATCAATCTGTAACAATATAAATTATTATATTTAATAACTCATTACTAATGGCTGCATATTATTTTATCATGTGAATCATGTATTTAGACATCAGTTGATACAAATCTAAGTTGTTTTGGCCTTTTGATAATACATACAGTGATGCTATGAATGAACATATATAGGTGTCAGTTCTCAGTAGGGTGAATTCTAGTGTACGAAACTACTAAGGCATTTGTGCATTTGTAATTTGGGTTGCCTGACATGTAGAAATGTAAATTGTTTGTTTGTTTGCATTTCTTTCATTTCCTGCATGGTCCTTGCTTCTCCTTTTATTAATAGTTTTGGGTTTGGGGACTTTTTTGTTTGTGTTTTTTTTTTTTTGTTTTGTTTTGTTTTTGTTTTGTTTTTGGTTTGTCATCTCACATTGGAGATTTTCTTATATCTTGTGATCTTTTGGTCATCTGTTCATATTTAAATGTGGCAAGAAAAAAGAAAAAAACTTTAAAGTTCATATATAGCCAGAATTTGTCCTCCAGAGATCAGAATCATCTAAACTTCTGCTGTGTGGTACACACTGGCTGTTAGTAGCAGTTTTGGACGTGGTCAGGGAATATTCCATTTCCATTTGGAGAAGAGAACTATTTTGTTAACAGTCTTAACAAGTCCTCATTCCCATCATATTCCCCCTTCCTACCCACAATTACCTCCTATCATACTGGCTTTAGTTTCTACCTCACTTTTGTAGTCTGCTAATTCCCACTTGTTCCTTTTAAATTTTTCCAAAGGGGTGAACTAGTTCTACTACCTGTGGGGAAGTGGGTAGCTGACTACTGTTACTCAGTGCCTTGGGGATAGGGGTATTTATTCCTTATATTTTTTTATTTTAATACGTAACCTATTATATTTAACTACAGTCCTTCTTCGTTGACATTTGATTTGGCAGTGCAAGCCCTAATTAGTGTTTAATTTAATATCCTAACAGCCAAAGTCAGAGTACTTTTTAGATCTCTGAGATGTTTATCAGCAGAGGAAATACAGTAGAATTAACTTTCTCACCTCTTATTCACTCTGCAAGTCACCATATTCTATCTTCACTACAATTATTAGGCAGGGGCCACCAATAATTCAAGTCAATGGATTTGATTGGATAAGAACCTTAATTTTATTCATTGTGGGTTTTTTTTCCCTCTATGTACACATTTATTTGTCACTAAAAATTAAAATAGTAGAAAATTTCCTTTTATTGCAACTCAAATTTTTGAAAATCAGAAAATCTAATTATCTACTCTAATTATTACACTCTAATCAAGTCAGTGGATTTGATTGGATAAGAACCTTAACTTTATTCATTGTGTTGTTAATATATATTACATGTGCTCCCATCTCCCTCTGGAAGAAATTAATGAAACAATCAAGATATAAAACCCATACATATATTTGGAAATGTATCTTACTTACTTTGCTTCCTTCTTTATCTTTCCCTCCTCCACACTTCATCTGCCCCCTTACCCTCATCCATGTTAATCTGCCACCTATCAACAGTAGTACTATTGTATTTCTAAATACTTGGTTAAAAATTGAGTTAAGGATCTTGGCTTCAGTTTATTTACTGCAAGTAAGTGGACTTATAAGAAGCCGCAGATCACTCAGCTCTTAGACAATATTCCCTGAAGTATTATGTTTCATTTAGTAACCAGAGTAGACATGACTAAGGCTTATCTGTTAATGTACCTGTCATCTTCTTTCTGAGAGTTTATAGATGTCCTGGAATGGAGAAATTTTATAAATAAACTTGTCACTGTAGAGCAGTTGTTCTTAGCCTTGGCTAAAAATTAGAACTACTCAAGGAGCTTTAATTATACACAGACACACACATACATACAACATATAGTTGTAAATGAATTTGTTTGAAAAATATACAAGATTATTCAACATTAATGTATTAGTGTCTGGATTTTTGTTACTCTCAAGCTTCAGAAAATTATGAAAAGGAATATAGGTGGTAAATTACAACAGTTTAAAGATTATATCCTTTGTTTTTAATCTGTTTGTTTTTTTAATGAATGGACAGATTTTTTTATTTAAAAAAATAAAGCAGGCATTCTGTCATGAAAATACTATTATCTAAAATATATAAAGACTTCTAGTTTAAGCTACCTACTGCTGTGAATGGAAACATTTCTAACCATTAATAAGTCCAGTAAGGAAGTCTTTATATCTCTGTGTACAGATGCACAGGATAGCAGGGTTCCAAGATGTATTCTGTTAATGGAATAATATCCAACTCAAACTTTAATGATGACACTTTAAATTCTTAATCATGTGTTTAAGTCTTTAATTGTATTTGTGGATATGAGGAGGAAAGACACCTAGGAGGTCAAACTCATTTACTGTTATTTTGTTACATAGCCCTAACTTGGACTGTCCTAACTTGGAATCTCCCTTCCCTACCCCACTTATATGCTCTATTCCTAGTAGGTTTTTATAGTTAAAATAAAATTTAAGAAATTACATATGAACTACAAGCATTTTTCTTGCCCTGTCAGATTTGTCTTTTATACTGTACTATTATGTTTAGACTGAAGATTAAAGGGTATTTCAACTTTTCAAAAGGTCATAATGTGGCAGTGTGCCTGGATGTTTTGTTTTTATTTTTTACTGAATCATCTTACTAAAAGATCAGGGAATACAAATGAAAATAAACATATATATTTAAAGGAAAAGTGTAATCAGCAGGGTAGTCCCCCAGGGCTCAGTCCCCCAGAAAGGGTTTATACTGAGCTCCATCATAAAGTCATGAATGCTGGCAGGAAATAGAGTATAAGAACATTAAGCATTAAAGTTGTTAGGAAAATTCACATAAGCATTTTTAATAAGGCAAATAAAAATACATTTTAAAAAATAAGCTATATTACTGAATAGAGTTCATTCTCAGCTACCATTTACAAATGGCTAAAGAAAATCTTTTTAAATTATACCCTGAGAATAGTAACTTTGTGCTCTGTGATGGCCAAAAGAGCAACCATAATGAGCACCATCAGAAAAAAAAGAACAAAATTAGAAATATTTCACCCTTCTACAAAATAATGATGCTGCTAGGTAATGGAGCTTAAACTTCACCAATAGACATTGCAATACTTTTGTGAATTTCTGGTTTGGGAAATGCCATTGATTTTTAGATTTCTTCACTTTCTGTTCATTGCCATTATTATCCACTCTGAAATATCATTTTGTTTTCAGAATAGTTTCCCCTCTACCTTCCTATTATAAAAATTTTCAAACATAACAGATGTTAAAAGAATAATATTGAGAATATCCAGATGTTTCCCCTATCTTCAAGAATTTTTTTTCCTGTAGCATATAAAAATAGTATATATATCATACTTCTCAAAATAAAGATACTTTTTTTTTCAGTACTAGGAATTGAACCCAAGGCCTTTTATGTTCTAGGCAAGTGCTTTACCACTGAACTACATCTCCAGCCCTTTTCAAATTTACCATTAAGTGTGATCTTTGTTGTAGGTTTTCCATGGATGACCCTAATTAATAAGATTGAGAAATTTTCATTCTATCACTTGTCTGTCAAATGTTTTCTGCATTTGAAATAATGGAGTATTAATGAGTTTACTTTCCTCTCTTTTTTTTTTTTTTTTTTTTTTAGTTTTTTAGCATGGAAGATTACATTATTAATTTAAGATTTTTCTTCTTTTCTACTGTAGGCACATGTCACTACAAACTCCCTAAGAAGCATTGCTTTCATTACATCCCATAAATTTTAACATATTGTGTTTTCCTTTTATATTTTCCCCTAAGTAGTTTTTAGTTTCTCTTGTGATTGCTTCTTTGACTCATTGGTTATTAAGAAATTTGTTAACTTCCACATAAATGTGAATTTCTATTTCTTTTAATTGTTAATTTCTAATTTCATTCTATTATGGTCAGAGAAAATATTTTATATGGTCTTAGTCCTTTTAAACTTAAGGTTGTTTCCATGACCTAAAATATGATCAATCCTAGAGAATGTGTTCCATATGCACTTGAGAAGAATGTGTATATTCTTCTATCGTTAGGTGATGAGGTGTCTGTTAGGTCTAGTTGGTTTGGGGGCATTGTTCAAATTATCTCTGTCCTTATGGATCTTCTGCTTATTTTATCCATTATTGAAAGTGATGGTAGTAAAGTCTCCAGCTATTATCATTGAATTTTCTTTATTTCTTTCATCAGTTTGTTCATTTTTGTTGTTGTTGCATATATATTGAAACTCTATTGTTTGGTACATAGAAGGTTATAGTTGTTATAGTATTTTGATTTTTGCAGTACAGGGATTGAACTTGGGGCCTGATACAGGTGCTCTACTCAGCTCTGTTATTGCTTTTCAGCTGACCATTTTTATCATTAATAATGTATTTGTATTAACAATTTTTGTCTTGAAGTTTTGTTTTCTGATATTAGTGTGTCCACTCCCAGTTCTTTCAGTTGCTTGTTATACATGGTATTATCTTTTTCTGTTCTTTTACTTTTAGCTTACTTGTGTCTTTGAATCTTAGTGTCTATATATAACATATAGTTTGATCACAGTTTATATTAAATCTATTCTGCCAATTCCTCACCTTTAATTGGAAAGTTTAATTCATTTACATGTAATTACTATGAGATACAAATTATACTTGCCATTTTGCTATTTTCTATATGTTCTATGTCCTTTTTTCACTCCTGTTTCCCCATAACTGTCTTTTTTTTGTATTAAATAGGTTTTTCTAGTGAATTATTATAATTCTTTTTTCTCTTACTATATACATTTTAATTATTTTCTTTAATGGTTGCCCCAGATGCTACACTGAACATTTTAATTTATTTAAAAACTAGTTTAGATTAATACCAACTTAAATTTCAAAAGTATACAAAACTTTGTTCATCTATACCTCTGTTCTTATCTCCTGTACATCTAGGAATGTCTTAATTCCTCCTTCACTTTTGAAGAATGTTTTTTTGTTTTTGTTTTCATTTTGTTTTGTTTTTTGCTGGATATACAGTTCTTAGTTAATAATCTTTTCTTTTTTGCACTGTGTATATGTTGTCTCTCTGCCTCCTGGCCGTCATATATTCTTATGAGAAATAACATGTCGTTCTTGTTGGGGATCCTTTGTGCATAATGAGTCTCTCTGCTCTTGCTTCTTTCAAGACACTTTATTTCCCTTTCAGTTGTTTGATAGTGGTATGTGTAAGTATGGTTTTGAACTTTTACTACCTGTTTTTTGTGCTTTTTTTGTTTGTTTGTTTTTTATATATGAATTAATATTTTTCCTTAAATTTGGAAAGTTTTTTGCTGTTATTTCATAAATATTTTCCCTGCCTTCTTCCTTCTTTGGAACTCCTATTATATGTGTTTTGGAATGTTTAATGGTGTCCCTCAAATCTCTGTGGCATTGTCTGTCTTTACTCTTTTCCTTTCTGTTCTTGAGACATGGTAATCTCATCTGACCACCTCATCTTCATATTTGTTGGTTGTTCCTTCCTCTCAGATGTGCTGTTGAGGCCTTGTATTACATATATCTTCTTTCCAGTTGTTGTACTTTTCAACTCCAGAATTTCATGTTCATTATATGTGTGTGTATGTATACCTATATTCATATGTATATTAAAATGTTTTATAATGTATTATGTATATTTTATAATGTGAAAATATATAATGTATTATGTTTTATATAAATATTTTTATTTGTGTATATAATTTCTATCTGTTGGTATTTTCTGTTTACTGAGATGATTTCCTTTAGCTCTTTAAACATATTTAAAATAGCTGAGTCAGAGTCTTTGGATAGCAAGTCCAATATCTGGTCTTCCTCAGGACAGTTCTCTCCCCTCTCCTTAACACTGGGGATTACACCCAGGGCCTAGCACATTCTAGGCAATCCCTCAACCCTTGCCCATACTCGCCTGAAACTTATGATTCCTCAGTCTGAGCACCATGCTCAGCCCTCAAGGATAACTTCTCTAATGGTTACTTGTTTTTCCTATGTAAGAGCCAAGACACATATGTCTTATTTCTTTGTATAACTCGTAAATTATTTGTTGGAGAGGAGACATTTAATATTATTTAATGTGCACTATGAAAATCAGATTCAACTCCTGCCCAGGGTTTGTGGTTGTCGTTGCTATTGTTGAGTAGTAATTGTGTAGTGACTTTTCTGAACTATAAAGCCTGTATTCTTCATTTTGTCTGGCCGCTGAAATCTTTCCTCAGTGAGCATAGTAGTCATCTAATGAAAGGACAAAGATTTCCTTAAACACCTGAAACCAGTAAATCTCTCAGGCTTTGCCAAGAGGCTCTGTATGTCTTTGGGTACAGTATCAACACTCAATCACATAGTCAACTACTCTTCCATAGCCTCATTTCCTGCTTTGTGGAGGCCTCAAAACTAGCCACAGGTGAAACTTCAGGCTTACTTGGGTCTTTCTTAAGCATATACACAGCATACACACACAGTCCTTTGCATGCATGTGGCCTTCTAGATTCCTGGGAATATGTAAGCATTTTTCTGAACATCTTATTTCTCAGATTTTCTTCAGACTTTGTGGTTAGTCTGTTGTTTGCCACAGCTATTTTCCACCATCTTCAACAGATACATTTAAGAATTTTAGATGTTGATAGACCTTTATTTTATTCATTTATTTATATGTGGTGCTGAGAATCAAACCAAGTGCCTCACACATGGTAGGCAAGCACTCTAACACTGAGCCACAACTCCAACCCCTTACCAGTTGTTTTTTGTTTGTTTGTTTTTTGCGGTGCTGGGGATCGAACCCAGGGCCTTGTGCTTGCAAGGCAAGTACTCTACCGACTGAGCTATCTCCCCAGCCCCTTACCAGTTGTTTTTGACAAATTCTTTTCACTTCACCTCCAAGGAGAAGTCTTTTTTTTTTATAGTAGGCAAGCTCCAGGTTGTCAGATCCATATAATCTTATAGGTGGAGTCTTTGCTATTCAATTTGTTGGGTCAAGACCTTCCTTTTTAAGTGTTTAGTTAATTCGTAATCTATAGGTGGCTCATGTTTATGTTCAAATTGTATATATAATTAATTAAAACAAAGGAGAACTGAGATAATCCAAAAATAAAAATAAGCATATAAAGCTTATACTACATGCATGCAATTAATACATTTATCATATTTATACATATGTATGTGTATATGTACATCTGCTTAAAAATATTACAATCCAAAATTGCCAAGTAATAGTTATATTAAATAGCTATTTCATAGGCAATAATGATGTTTTTCTGTAGAATTTACTATTTAATATGGTTCAATAATAAAGGACACAAGTTTCTTTTTAAAATATTGAGAACTTTTTAGAAGACTGTCCTAAAACTTACTGGGTTTCATTAATTTATAAATTCTAGGATAAGACCTTTATCCTTCAGCATAAGTTCCTTGACTAGGAATGAATCTTTTTTATAGGATAAAATGTCATACATTGGAGCTGTGAGCATAGCTCAGAGAAGCACCTACTTGACCATGCATGAGGCCCTGGGTTCTGTCCCTAACACCCCAAACAAAATTTAAGTCAAACATGATAATTTTTTAAAATATTCATGACAATTTAACTCTGCTTTAAACTAATTTTGTATCAAACAAAGCAATCTTTCAGATAATATATATTCATTGTGTTGCTACCACAAAAATAAATATCACCATGTGAATTTCAGAATTAATATTTGATCTTAGTTTAAGTTTGGTTTGACTACTAACAACTCAGAATTTCTCATCAGAACTTAAACTGGAAGACACTATAATTAGCCAACAGACTTAAGCAGGCTTTTCCAACCATGCTACCCACTGGGACACCAAACCTTCACATGCATTACACTGTGTACTCCTGTGCTGTTCTTGAATGTACATGCCAAATGCTAAAGCCCAGTGAATTTTAGCCATTCTTCAACTGTGTATTATTGTTCTGCCCTGAACTGGGAACAATATGAAAAAGGCAAATTTTTACAGCCAAGATCAGGACTTTCAAAGAGTTTTCTCTCTAGTCTCAAAATCTAATTACTCCTTTAAAATCTAATTATTCCTTCAACAACTGTTCCACTTTCAGAGGCTCGAACTAATTACGTATTTGGCCATGCTACTTTTACTCGATTTGCCTTCCAGATTGCCTAGCAGATACATTATTTGATGAGTACTTTAAAGAGAATAATTTTACCATGTCTTTGTAACTTCCCTAAATTTCTGTATTCTTTATTGTTATCTGTAACACATGAATACTAAGACTTACCGAACTATAACAGTGTGAATTTAAGTTTTAAAAAAGGTGACTCTGGATAGAAAAATGGTAATTCTTAATAAATTCTCTTTAAATATTAGGAAAAATGATGAAAGTATCTCATATGTGAGATAAGCAAATTAAATTAACCAAATCATCCCCAGATATACCTCTCTTTTGCAAGTTCCTTTTCTATAAAATCTGATTATTAAAATTAACTGCCTCAGGCTTGTTGGGAGGATTAAATGAGATAACAGCACTCAAAAAATGTCAGGTAACAATTTGTAAGTGGCATAAATAAGCACTAAAGAGTGAATCACTACATAGATTGTGAATTGCTTATTCATGGTCATGTTGAATATTAGGCTTATTTTTGTTCTTAAAAACAATTTAAGGGCTGGGGTTGTGGTTCAGTGGTAGTGTGCTCACCTAGCATGCATGAGGACCTGGGTTCAATCCTCAGCACCACATAAAAATAAAGGTATTATGTCCACCTATAACTAATATATATATATATATATATGTACACACACACACACACACACACATATATACACACACAAATAAAGATCAAGAGTAAAAAATTATATCAAACAATTTCATTTTAAGAATGCTGAGAGTGTTTGTGAGCCTGTGAACAGAACATTTTTTGTTTCTTGCCTTTTTTTAAAATTATTTTTAGTTGTAGATGAACACAGTACCTTTATTTTATTTATTTTCATGAGGTGCTGGGGATCAAATCCAGTGACTCATCTGTGCTAGGCAAGCACTTACTATTAAGCTACAACCCCAACCCTGTCAACTCTTTTTTGAGTCTTGCATAAATACAATCTGACACTAGGTGTTAATTGACAACATATCTTACTTTATCAACTTTCAGTTAAAGTTATAAAGCAGGAAAACAAGATGTAAGCTAACCAAGATCTCTACATAGCCTGGAATGACCTATGGTTAATGTAGCACTGGTTTCAAAATTATGAATACAGATGCTGCAGATACTCTATTAGATTTAAAACAGAATCATTGAATATCTAGGTCTTTCCAGTGGGTAAAAGAATTAATAGAATTTATATTCTTTAAAAATTGGAACAACTGAAATTTGGATAGGCCACCTCACAACATCAAGCTATTCCTTCTAGGGGAACTGTTCACATTGAGTTAGTCCATTATTTAAGAGTATGACCATTTCTACAGCTGTTAGGAAGTTGAACTTCTGAATTCATTTCCAATTGTAAGCTTTCACAAAAAGGGGATGCTAAGGGAACAGGGGGAGAACATTAGACAAGAACCTCTATGCTCTCATTTTTAACATCATCAGTAAAAGGAGATGTTGGTATAGATGATCTCTAAGGTTTCCTTTAGTTCTACCATATCATGTTTCTAAATTTTAAACCATCTAGTAGTAATCTCTAATGTCTAACTTGCATGATGTTTCTATTGGAAATTATCCCAGTTTGTGAGCCTGATACATGTGTGGAAACTTAAAACACTGCTGGATGAGCTGGATGTACTCATTTTAGAGTGTGGGTTGAAATGTATTTGAAAAAACTTCGTCTCAATATTATATCTTACTCCAAATTTCCTGAGTGCTCTTGAAAGCAATACTATATATCCTGAGGGTGAAGGCAGCTACCTAAACCTGAGTTAATAGTGTCTCCAAAGAGCAGTGATTCTATAAATCTTGGCGCATCACTTGAAGATCTGTTGCTTTGTCAGAGGGATCAAATTGTATTGAAATAGCATCTTACTCTGTAATGCTAAATTCTGTCACTCACTAAATTGGTTCCTCCTTCTTTTGCAGGAGCTACTGTGACAATCTTGGTTACCATCCATTGAGTGCTGCTGACTTCGGAAAGATAATGAAAAATGTCTTTCCAAACATGAAGGCACGTCGTTTGGGCACTAGAGGCAAATCTAAATATCCTTTACCAGAAGGTTACTACTAATCTCTTTAGGTTCACACTAATAGAAAATCTGCTATTGTAGTTCAGCTAGTGACTATATTTAGAAATAAATTTAAGTCAACAAATAGAAACAGTTCAAAAGTACTTAGTAGAATAATTTTCCTAGCTTTTGTCAAACTGCAAAAAATAAATAAATAAATAATGGTTATTAGGATCGTTATAGATTTTATCTTTCTCTATCACTATATCACTCCTTTGCTTTAACAGTAAGAGTTTATAATTCCGGCAATCGGGAGGCTGAGGCAGGAGGATCACAAGTTCAAAGCCAGCCTCAGCAACTTATCAAGACCCTAAGACACTTAGCAAGAACCTGTCTCTAAATAAAATGTAACAGGGTTTAGGGATGTGGCTCCGTGGTTAAGCGACCCAGGGCTCATTCCTGGGTACTAAAAATAATAAAGAATTAATCAAATATGCCATATATTCAGAAATTATATCACTAAAAGTAGAGAAAGATGTTAGCTTATGTTCTCTCTTGAGTCTAATTTAGAAACACAGGGATCTCCTTAGTAGTAATATTAGTAGTAGTAGAAGTAGTAGTAGTAGTAGCAGCAGTAGTAATGGTCAACATTCAAAAAAATTTCTTGTGGAAAGCCTGTATTAAAATTGAAGTGAGGGCTGGGGAGATAGCTCAGTCGCTAAAGTGCTCGCCTTGCAAGCACAGAGCCCAAGGTTCGATCCCCAGTACTGCAAAAAAAAAAAAAAAAAAAAAATTGAAGTGAGGACACAGGAAAGGTTCTTGTCATGGAAGAAATACTTAGGAGCAAACGGAAGTAAGGAAATGAAAATTAAATATTTATTAAAATTTTTTCTCCTTTTGCAAGAAGATGGTAAAATAGTGGTCTCTGTTATTAGAAGTACATTCATTTTCTCCCTGCTTAGCTCTTGGCCTTTTTCAAAACAAATTGTTACTAAGGAAGAGATGAGAGAAAGGGGAAGGGAGGAAGGCTGCTCTTCTAAAAGAGTTCCAGGTGTTCTTTAACCACTTAGTGCATGACCTATCCTTGTTTCCTGATTATAAACAAAAGTGCCTTGATGTGTCTTTGGCGTGTTACAGATGATAATCCTGTATGTTTCAGTGGAAAAAGAAATGAAAAGGTTAAAGCCCTTGTGACACTCTTGAGTGTTGTTTTTGACCCAGTGCCCTGGGCTAAAGTTTCCCTTCCCTGTGCCAGGTTTCCATCTGGCTATTCCTTTCCTTCTGACCTGTTTGTTACTGGTGGCTGGCACAGCATATTAGGAACATTTATTCATAAAATTTGTAACAGATGAGAGTCATTGCATTTAGAGTATTTAACATTCTACAAGAATTATTCCAGTTTCAAAAGAATATAAAAGTATTCTTTGTTTCTAATATTAAGGTTTTTCTTACTGAAGAATTTAGAAAGTACATGTTATCTTATGCTAATCTTATTCTCATTTCGTATGTTACTTTTCAAGTATTGTCAATGTAGGCAGTCCATTTAATTTGGAGTACTTTGAACCTTAACCATTTATTACATATTGTTACAGTGGACTAAGGAAAAAAGCTTTTGTTCATATGCCAACACTGCCCAACCTTGACTTTCACAAAACTGGAGATGGGGTAAGAATTCTACCAAGTCTTTTTAATAAGTAGAATTGTGGGGGCTAGGATGTAGCTTAATGGTAGAGTGTACCTAGCATGTACAAGGTCCTAGGATCAATTCCCAGTACCACAAAAAAAAAAAAAATTGTATACCTTCATATCAAAATTGAAATACATCCTGCAAAAACCTCATTTGAATGAAACCAAGAACCAGAAACTGTGCCCTTTACAAAGTAAATAAGCAAAAATATCCCACTGTGGTTGAAAGATATTAATGTATATGACCTATATCAACTTGAAATTTGGGACAACAAAGACCCAAAGTTCAATGATTTGTAGATTTGTCCATGATATATATTTGACTATGTGTGCATGTTTGTACAGTCAGGAGAAAAAGTTGTAAAATAAGAGAAAATATAGCATAGTTGTACTGGCAGCTGTTTTAGCATTTTGAAAGATTTAAAACATCTTAGTCTCTGTATATGTTTAACAACTATTTGAAATATATACAGATACTGCTGACTGCTGTGCACTGGTGCATGTGTCTCATATATGCCAATAGTCTATTTCATGTTACTTTGGCCCAACAGATTTAGATTATATCTCCTAATAAGAATACATGTCTTGAATGTGCTTCAATGTAATTTCTCTAAACTTTATTTAAAAGTTAATTTGTTCTTTTTACCTTTGTTTAGTTGGAAGGAGCTGAACCTTCTGGGCAGCTTCAGAATATTGATGAGGAAGTTATATCTTCTGCTTGCCGTCTTGTTTGTGAGTGGGCCCAGAAAGTGTTAAGCCAGCCATTTGACACAGTCTTGGAATTAGCCCGCTTCCTCGTAAAAAGTCACTATATAGGCACCAAGTCAATGGCAGCTTTAACTGTAATGGCAGCAGCACCAGCAGGTATGAAATTATTATTAAGCTAAAACTGGCAGTGTTACTGTATTTAGAGTTGGTAGCAAAAGAAGAGTTTAACCAGAAAACTTCATCTTTTTAGTATTTGTATAAGTTCATTCTTACTCCACTTTACACTAAATTTAGAGGGATTTATTAAGTCAATAAAATAAAAATTCTTTCATTATAGAACTTGCTGTTCTATTTTTGTATAACACTCTGCTGAAATATAAAATTACTTGAATTGCCCTGAAGATATTTTATTAACTTTTTCATTGCTGTTTTTAAATTTAAAGAATATGTGTACATATACTTTTAAGTATACATGTACCTAAACTAGTGAATTAAATATTAGAAGTTAAATAAGATTTAATTTTTAAATTACATGTTAGACTCCTATCCCAGAAACAAAGCTTATAAATAAATGGTCTTTGGACACTGTGACAGGTAACTTTGTTTCACAAGAAATAAAATGTTTGAAGCATTACTATAAAGTAACAAGAGTGATTTTTTTAAATACCCATTCAAATGAGAATTTGAATTCAAAGAGTAATTTTTTGAATTGACAGTTTTAGGAATTTCAGGAATAAACAGTAGTGTTGGAATAAATGACTCCCTTCTAAATTAATAGCTATCTAAAGTATCAGTTCTGATGAAACTTTTAAAATGTCTTATTTGCTCATACTTTACAAACCTAAAGAAGAATGAATAAATCCCTTTACTCTCAAAAATTATTTCTATGAAAAGTATATTAATATGAAATTTGTTTTTCAAGATGATTCTTATAAGTATTAAATCTACAGATTTATCCTGACCAGAATTATAGTATTTGTCGGGTGTTTGTGCGTGTAATCCGTCCTCTCATTTTATAGTTCAGGACTAAGTTCAGCCATATAGTCTCTTATAAGAGCTAGTCATAATGTTTCCTATCTGCATGTAAACTGTGTACTACTTAAGTTTGTTCACTCATACACACAAGCAAGCGAGTGCTTGAACAGCCCACTATAACTCAATAGCTCACCTGTGTTACCTCATTTAATTCCCCCCAGCAGTCATGTGGGACAGGTGATTTTTATTCACAATTTTTGAATCAGGAAGCAGACTTCGGGAGGTTAGTAGCTTATCCATGGGCAGATAAGTGGTGGGGTCAAGATATGAATCCTGATTTATCTATCTCCAAAGCCCAGGCTAATTCTGTTATATCATATTGCCTTCTTCTGGCAACTTTCTCTGTTTTCTTTTTCCTACCCTACTAACACCAAGAAGGGTTCACAAGAGTGAAGACTTGGGAGGCATCATGGGGGAAAGAAGCATCAGCCTCTCTCTTATTTCCCACTTTATTCACAAATCTGACTGAAAGAAATGTTAAATAAGTAGAATGAGTGAATTTTTAAGGTTTGTAAGTGTAAATAAAGGTTTTTCTTTAAATAAAAGTACTACAAATTACACTTATAAACAGGTGTTTTCCCTTTTGAAAGCAGTTAACTTGGAAGACTATACACTTTGCCAATTTATCATTACTCAAACATTTTTAAAATCTCTTTGAAATTTTGTTCTCAGACCTTACTAAATTTTTTTGAAATATTCTTGATGGTAAATTAATTCTTGTCCTTTGACAGTGAATTTGGTTTTTTATAAATATAGTCTCCATATTAAGAACAGGTTGTGTTACAAATGTCCTTTCGTAAGTCAGCTGCTTGGAACTCATTCCTGTCCAGAAACCCTGGCAGGAGAATCAAGACAACCCAACTGTGAGCCATTGGCAGAGGCTCTCCAGGGTGTATGTGCTGAGAAGTCCAACTGAGCTCAGGGGCCAGGAGGAAACAATGCAGCTGGATTTGAAGAGTAAAACAATACTATGTGATAAAAAGAGGTCAAAAGATGAGGGAATACTGACCAGTGAGTATGTGGGAAAGTTACAGTCTCTTCTTTTTTTCTTGGTCCCCCAACCCCTCCCCCCCCACCCTGTAGTTGTTGCTGTTTTCTAGAATAAGGAAAAGCAGAAATTGAGTTGGGGAGAGGGAGAACAAGGCATATCAGAAGGATAGTGTTTTCCTACCCTACCCTTTCTTCTCCCCATTATTTTTACAATCACAATTTACTTTCTAATTATCTTAACACAAAATTAGCTTTTTTGAACATTAATTTTGTTACATAATTTCTTTTACATCATCTCTTTTTTTACTCTTTGTCTTACTACTCTTTTAAAAAGTTTTCAGGCTGGGGAGATAGCTCAGCTGGTAGAGTGCTTGCCTCGCAAGCACAAGGCCCTGAGTTCGATCCCCAGTACCACAAAAAAAAAAAAAAAAAAAAAAAGTTTTCTCATTGACATTTTTCAGAATATCTTAACCTTAGCTTACTGAAAATTCTGCTTCTTAATTTCTCTAGGACATACTGGAATAATCATGTAGTAGCAATTAAAATAGTGGTACCTATTTTTCTGAATTTCTTTAGGCTTAAGCCTGTTTTCCCCACACAAATTTTTCTAAGATATGGGATGGTTTCAGCAAACATTTCTTGGGTGCCTCTTGTGAGCTGAATGTTAAAATCATGAAAATGAATGAATTTCATTCTAATAAAGAAGAATTTACTGACATCTGATAAAATGTAAGAATGCTATTTTGGCATTTATTTTAATTTTTGCACATTTATGATATGGCTACACTTTTAAAAATCATCTGTTATTGTTGATTTATCTAAAACTGTCACCTGGGTTGAACCATATTATTAAGATTTCAAAACCACATTGATGAATATTTATAAATTTGGGAGTTTAATACTTAATGCTGTATAAAGAAATTGAGTTAAAACTTGCTCTTATGGTTGAATTGTCCAGTAGATGGCTACATAATCAAAGAAATAAAGTCTTTGCTTCCTTTTATAAAGGAGAGTATTTATTTAGTTTTTCTTTCTGTTTATTTTCAGGAATTAAAGGAATTACCCAGCCTTCTGCTTTTATACCTACAGCTGAAAGTAATTCCTTTCAGCCACAAGTAAAGACTTTGCCATCTCCTATTGATGCTAAACAGCAGTTACAACGGAAAATCCAGAAAAAGCAGCAAGAACAGAAACTACAATCCCCTTTGCCAGGAGAATCATCAGCAAAAAAATCAGAAGGCTCAACAGCCAATGGAGTGACTAATCTTCCTAATGGAAATTCTGCAATCCTTTCTCCTCAGCCCATTGGTATCGTTGTGGCAGCTGTCCCTAGTCCCATTCCGGTAATATTATATGGTATTTAGCCTTAACTTAGGATGGTGGGAAATCAATCATTTAATTAAAAGTGGCAGATGAGAAGGAAACAAGTTTTATGACCACAGATTCCCACAGTTGTCTTTCATTCAGAATTGATTACAAAGTGAGCTATAAAACTAGGATGTGAATATCCAAGACACATAAAGTATGCATATAACTATATAACTACTCAGAGCTTTATGTAAAAGTGAGTTGTTTTCAGTTATTTCATCCCTAAGCCAAAAAAAACTTGTAAGCATTTTGGCTCAAGATTTTTTATTAACATTAAGATGGAACAAAATTGTAGTGTGTATTGATTATAATCTAATATAGGCCCATCTCTGTGGCTTGCTGGATATAGAAGTAGGATGTTGGGCAAGTCCCTTAACTATTCTGAGTTGTTTCCTTATCTATAAATATAATTTAATAATGTCCTTTCCTATCTCACACAAGTGAGGTTGTGGTGAAGGGACTTTTAAAATAAGAGTGCATCCTACTAAAGTTAGGTGATACTTTGTTATTATCGATAGTATTATTAGGGGGATATTTTCTCTTATTTTTGTTGTTCTTGTTATATCATTGTCATTAAAATATGAAATACCTGGTAACTGTACTATTTACTACAGAGCAGACTATAGTAGCCAGTGATTTTTGTCTGAAATCTTATCCACAGTGATTTAGTTACTAATGTCCAAGGTAGACCCATTTATAATAGACAGTCTCCCTGAAAATGAGCCATCTTCTTAGTATAAATTCCACTAGATAGTTGTTTCTATTTTCAAAATTTTATCTCCTTTTCTTATAACCTTCTAAAACCATTATTTCAGCAAGTATTCATAACAGGTATGAACTTTTTAGCCTTGTTTACTGAGCAGTATCTTAATGTTCTTATGTATTATCATTTAATAACTATTGCATTATGTTTATATCTTTTAAAATACTTGTGTCTGTCTAGAACCTGATCTAAAAGGACTCCCTACTAATAGGCATAACCTATTATTCTTTTTAACATAACCACTTAATAAATGCTTCAATATTGTACAGGCATACGAATTACTCTTTATATCCTGGACTTGTTAAATCTGATTTTGTTTCATTTTTTTCCCCACCTTTTCACAGGTCCAGCGGACCAGGCAATTGGTAACTTCACCAAGTCCTATGAGCTCTTCTGACGGCAAAGTTCTTCCCCTCAACGTACAGGTGGTCACTCAGCACATGCAGTCTGTTAAACAGGCACCAAAGACTCCTCAGAACGTCCCAGCCAGTCCTGGTGGGGATCGTTCTGCCCGACACCGTTACCCTCAGATCTTACCCAAACCAGCCAACAGCAGTGCACTCACCATTCGCTCTCCAACTACTGTCCTCTTTACTAGCAGTCCCATCAAAACAGCTGTTGTACCCGCTTCACACATGAGTTCTCTAAATGTGGTGAAAATGACAACTATATCCCTCACACCCAGCAACAGTAATGCCCCTCTTAAACATTCTGCCTCAGTCAGTAGTGCTACTGGAACAACAGAAGAATCGAGGAGCATTCCACAGATTAAGAATGGTTCTGTTGTTTCTCTTCAGTCTCCTGGATCCAGGACCAGTGGCACTGGGGGAACATCTGCTGTGGAAGTCAAAATGGAACCTGAAACAACATCAGATGAGCATCCTGTACAGTGCCAAGAAAACTCTGATGGGGCTAAAATTCCCCAAACAACACCTAGTGCTCTTTTGGGGCAGAAAAGTAATACAGATGGAGCAGTGCAAAAACCTTCAAATGAAGGTGTCATTGAATTAAAAACAACTAAGGTCTGTGACCAGAGGACCAAATGTAAAAGTCGCTGTAATGAAGTTCTGCCAGGCACTTCAACAGGCAATAATCAAAGCACTATCACTCTCTCAGTTGCTACTCAGAACCTAACTTTCACCAGCACTAGCTCACCATCTAATGGTGACTCAATAAAGACAGACCCAAAATTATGCACTAGAAGCCCAAGAAAACGACTGTCTTCTACATTGCAAGAGACCCAGGTGCCTCCTGTAAAGAAACCAATTGTGGAACAGCCTCCTGGAGTTAGCATAGAAGGTCAGAAACCCGGCAGTGTTAAGAAGGACCAAAAGGTTCCACATTCAGGGAAATTAGAAAGTTCAACAGCAGGTGCTCAGACTCCTAACAAGGTATCAATCAGTGTCAATTCACACCTGGTGGAAAATCAACCCTTGGGTTCTGCTCTTATTACCAGTGATTCAGTTTTGGAACAACAACAAACAACACCGTCATCGTCTCCAGATATAAAAGTAAAACTTGAAGGGAATGTCTTTCTCTTGGACAATGATTCAAAATCAGATGGCAGCTTTAATACAAATGAATGGCAACATGTCACTAAGGATTCTGAATTTATATCTGCCACCTGTGAACAACAGCAAGATATCGGTGTCATGACAATTCCTGAACACTCTGATATCAATGATTTAGAGAAATCTGTTTGGGAATTAGAAGGAATGCCACAGGACGCATATAGCCAGCAGCTACATAGCCAGATACAAGAATCTCCTTTGAATCAAATACAAGCACAGTCTTCAGATCAGTTACCTCTGCAATCCGAACTGAAGGAGTTTGAACCTTCTGTTTCCCAAGCAAATGAAAGCTACTTTCCTTTTGATGATGAACTTACTCAAGATAGTATTGTGGAAGAGCTGGTGCTTATGGAGCAGCAGATGTCAATGAACAATTCACATTCGTATGGTAACTGTTTGGGAATGACTCTTCAGAGTCAGTCAGTAACTCCGGGAGCTCCAATGTCATCTCATGCCTCTAGCACCCACTTCTATCATCCAATCCATAGCAATGGCACTCCAATCCACACACCCACACCCACACCCACTCCTACACCAACCCCAACACCAACTCCAACCCCTACATCTGAAATGATTGCTGGGTCTCAGAGTCTGTCACGGGAGAGCCCTTGCTCCAGGCTAGCCCAGACTACACCTGTGGATAGTGCTTTAGGAAGTAGCCGTCATACACCCATTGGTACTCCACATTCTAACTGCAGCAGTAGTGTCCCTCCCAGCCCTGTTGAATGCAGGAATCCATTTGCATTCACCCCAATAAGCTCTAGTATGGCATATCATGATGCCAGCATTGTCTCAAGCAGTCCTGTGAAACCGATGCAAAGACCCATGGCCACCCACCCTGATAAAACCAAGCTTGAATGGATGAATAATGGGTATAGTGGGGTTGGTAACTCATCAGTTTCTGGCCATGGCATTCTCCCAAGTTATCAGGAACTAGTGGAAGATCGTTTCAGGAAACCTCATGCTTTTGCTGTGCCTGGACAGTCTTATCAGTCTCAATCCAGACATCATGACACTCATTTTGGTCGTTTGACTCCTGTCTCTCCTGTGCAGCATCAAGGTGCCACTGTAAATAACACCAACAAACAGGAAGGGTTTGCCGTCCCTGCCCCTCTTGATAATAAAACAACTAATTCATCTGCCAGCAACAACTTCAGATGCCGGAGTGTGAGCCCTGCCGTCCATCGCCAACGTAATCTCAGTGGAAGCACCCTCTACCCAGTGTCTAATATCCCACGATCTAATGTGACCCCCTTTGGAAGCCCAGTAGCCCCAGAAGTTCATGTTTTCACAAATGTTCACACAGATGCATGTGCCAACACCATAGCTCAAAGAAGTCAATCAGTCCCATTGACAGTCATGATGCAGACAGCCTTCCCAAATGCTCTTCAGAAGCAAACTAACAGTAAGAAAATAACTAATGTTTTGTTGAGTAAACTTGATTCTGACAATGATGATGCAGTGAGAGGTTTGGGAATGAACAACCTGCCCTCAAATTACACAGCCCGAATGAATCTCACTCAGATTTTGGAAACTTCCACTGTTTTTCCTAGTGCCAACTCTCAGAATATGATTGATTCCAGCACTTCTGTGTATGAATTCCAAACACCATCTTACCTCACCAAAAGTAATAGCACCGATCAGATCAGTTTTTCTCCTGGAGATAATCAAGCACAATCTGAAATTGGAGAGCAACAATTAGATTTCAGTAGCACTGTTAAAGACCTGTTGAGTGGAGACAGCTTGCAAACCAACCAGCAGCTGGTAGGTCAGGTAGCATCTGATCTCACCAACACTGCATCTGATTTCTCTAGTGATATCAGGTTGTCTTCTGACCTCTCAGGCAGCATCAATGATTTGAACACTTTAGACCCAAATCTGCTGTTTGATCCAGGTCGTCAGCAGGGACAAGATGATGAAGCTACACTGGAAGAATTAAAGAATGACCCGTTGTTTCAACAAATTTGCAGTGAATCCATGAACTCTATGACTTCATCAGGTTTTGAATGGATAGAAAGCAAGGACCATCCTACTGTTGAAATGTTGGGTTAAATTGTGTTTTATAATATGTAGCACACTGTATCTAAAGACATATGTATTGTATTTGTCTTAATGGAAGTGCCTCCCGCAGCAGAAACACTTACTATCAATTGTGACATTTTAAAAGCGTTTGCTGCAGAAGTGGTTTCTTCTTCAGTAGGAAATGGTTAGACTTGCCTCGGTTCTTAACAAGTTTCTGAAGACAGTAGGCTGTAGAAGAACAAGTATTAGGTTTTAAATTTTATAATGTTCCCCATTTAATCACATTGTTTGCTAGTGAAGAATCAACTCTTCAGCTTTTACAAGAGAAGTCTAGATCTTTATTTTGTATAAGTTCATTTTAATTCATTAGTTGATCTGCACAAAATTTAGAAGAAACCATCATTTAAGTATAGGCTATTTCATTGTTGGCATTATCTTTTAGATATGAAATCATAGCTAAGGTGAACTGTAGACAAGAAGGTCTTCCTTGAAACAGGGATAATATTCAGGTTATTATAAATATTTAGGCTTGAAGCATAGAGCTACTGTAAGATGAAAAATCTCTGTAGGACTTTCTGGGGCTTCAGTACCATTTATACCCATAATGAAGGGCTTAAATAGGAGAAAATAATGGAAAATAAATATTAATTTAAGTAAAGTTAAAGCTGCATTAAAATTTTTAAGAGGAAAAACTAGTAGCCATTTACATTTGTGACCTTGCATTAGTCCGATTTTAAAATGTTGATTTTAATATGGAGCTAACACACACGAAACAAATAACTCCAGACATTGTAGTTTAATAGAGTAAATACAAACATGTTAGAACACTTCGATGTTTTATTATTTACCAGTTGAGATAGGGGTATTTTCCTAGTTTCACTACAATGGCTGCATGTACATATTAAAATTCTATTTAAGATTTATTTTGAAGTTTTTTTCCTTATGATATTCTTTAGTAATCAGTTTTTTTCCTCCTCAATTTAGTGACTGACTCCTTTGCTCCTCCTGCACATTATGCAATTTGATCATGGAGTCCCTTTGAAAAACAAGCAGGAAGGAGATGATATTAAAACCTGAGCAAAAAACATTTCACCACCTAAGGTCTGAAGCCACATATCTTTATATCTCTAATAAAACAAAGGGGAAAATAGCAGTACTTGAAGAAGAGGAATGTTTTATTACATGCTTAATTTATTTATTGTGATAAACACAATTGCAAAAGAAGCAAAGCACTCAGGATTTGTTTTAAAATGTTTCTCTATATGGCTCCCATTTTGTTTTATGAATATATTTATGAATTTCATGTTGACACAAATCTACTCACCATTTGACAGCTCCATTTAAGTGAGTGTCAAGATCACTTTCAAAGAAATTAACATTTTTAAAACTAACATTAAACCATCTGCTATGCTACCTTAAACCTAGCTAAGCTTTTCTTTACCTTAATTCATAAACCAATCAGAAGACTACAATCAATGAATATTTAACAAATGTGATGAAGGGTTTAATAAGATTTTTATTCAATAAATTTGAAAGGTAGGGTATTAACATATTTTGATAAATAAATGGTGCTAGGGTTGGCTCAGAGGTTTATATATTGATACGTCCTAGTTATTGGCATTTGTGTGTGTTTGCTGTTATCTTGATTTAATGATCTGTTAGGTTTTTTTCTTGATGCTAGTTATTTCTTCACTGTACATTGAGACACAGCACTACTGCACACCAAAGTATGCAATACCCAAAGGAAACTGCGTGATTTCTTTTAACTAATGATGGGAGCCTTTCTATATGAGACATTCTGAAAAGGAGATTTTGAGGCCATTCTAATCCCTTGTTTACATTATTAGCTTCCTACTAATATAAAAATAATGGAAATCTTTTTTGATAAAAATATAAAGACTGGAGGATTTTTAACCCCTGTACAGTATTGCAGCAAACTCTTTAAATTTGGTTGAATTCGTCCAGCAAACTTTCTGGGGTTCATATATTGCACTAAATTTGTTGAACCTGTGGTAGGCACATCTCTTAGGATAAATGCAACCAATACAGTCCACAGATTAAACTTTTTAAATGTGTTTCATTATGAAAAGACAAGATGTCATCAAAGTGACAGATAAAATTGTCTTATGTAGCAATGTGCATTGATCTCAATGAGATATTTCTATTTCTTATTCTCTTACATGAGAATATTACAGCAGGAAGAATTAAGTTTAGTTTGCTTCACCATGTTAATACATGATCACAAAATGTGCATGAGTGTTATTGACTTATCTTGTACAGTACTAGGTATTCCTGTAACCACTTTTTTTTCTTGGCTGTATTGAAACTGGTTCAGTGTTAACCAGGCGAGCATAGTTATTCACAAGTTATTTACTTTTTTATGTTTACTAATTCTGCTTAGTTGTTGAATATGTTCTTTTCTCAGATTATTTTCATTGTTTTGATGTTTAAAACATTTTGCATACTGTTTATCATGATAAGACTTCATGAAGTAAATAATTTTGCATATAATTGCAATAAGCACTGACTTTTGAACTGAAAAGAAGGAAAGTGTTTTTTTTGTGCAGTGCATCTGAGGTTCAAATAATAGTCTTGTACTACAATGTGCTTTACTACACCATAAATGACAAAAACAAGCCCTGTTTCATGTTTTCATTTAGTGCAAAAAAGTCAGATTTCCCCAGTGTTTTGTTGTCTGTTGTACCTGCTGAAACTACAGTAGTTGAATATTGCAGTAGCATTTCAGTTCTCTTTTTTTATTAAAAGTGCTCAAAATTGTTTTTTAAATGTTTTCAAAAACAATTAAAAACATTTTATATTAAACTGTCTGGATCTTAAGGTGATTTATGAGATATTTTATATAGACAATATGCCATTTTGTAAATAGATCCAATGCTGCATGACTTTTTATCTTATAAAATTTGGGGAAATAGATAAAAATCAGCAAGAGCAGAACAGAGCTGCTAATCTACTCTCTGCTATTAATCCAAAAGAACACACAGATCTTACTTCATTCATTGGCATTCTACTGTTTGGGATTTGTTACCAGGCAAGTGGCATAAAGCTTTGTGTTGTCCAAAATGCCATTTTTTTCTTTTGGTCTTTCACATTATATTTGCTTTAAAATGTTAGCCTGGGGAGTACCGAGATAGGTTTATTTCTGGAGCCTTGTATAGAAAAATTAAAAGCCCACCTGTGTTTGAATGCAATATAGGCATTTCCGTGAACCAGAAATACAAAATAAGTGTACTGACCTTGTAAACTAGAATCTGGGCCATAGGTCTAGAAGCAGGCAGATGTCACTGGAAATTTTAGCTCCTGCAAAAGTAGTGAAGCCAGAACTTGGGGTGGAGTTTACTCACTCTTAAAACAATGAGCAGCAACCAGCATCTAAGGCTGTAATACACGCTGAGCATGGTGGCGCATGCCTGTAATCCTAGTGGATCAGGACCCTGTGGCAGGAGGATTGCAGGTTTGAAGTCAGCCTCATCAACTTGGCGAGGCTCTAAACAACTTAGTAAAACCCTGTCTCGAATTTTTCAAAAAGCACTAGGGATGTAGCTCAGTCAAGTATCCCTGTGTTCAGCCCCCAGTACCCCCCCAAAACTTTTAGGATTGAAGGTGTAACTCCGTGGTAGAGAGCTTGCCTAGCATGCACAAGGCCCTGGTTCTATCCCCAGTACCACAAAAAATAAATAAGTATAGATATATAAGTGTATCAGTATATATAAGTATAAACTTATATGTATATAAGTTTACTGGTGTTTTCTCTGTTAGCTGAAAAATCAGGTATTGTTGATTATCATAAGTACAAATTGCCTCAGTCCCTATTTTCATAATAGAAGACCAATTTTATTTTTGTTAAATCTAAGAAATAGTTTGATTTTAACAAGTAATGCTATAATTTTTTTAATAACTAAAGTTACAAATTTGTGGATGGAACCATTTTATATATGTTATAAAACCTAGAGCCATATCCCCAGAGCCATATAATTGCTTACAGCAGAAGAAAGAGCAAAGGAAAAACCTCACTTTCCAAGATAGATTTTATTTCTAAGAAGTACTTTTTTCTTAGAAAAGGGAAAACAATTTTATATATCATGAGAATGATATCACTACCACACAAACTATTTCTTTGAATTAGATCCTGTGTTAAATAGTTTGCATATACTCTCATTTTCTGATTATTCTGAAAGAATAATATTCTTCAGGCGAGAAAATTTTAGTTGAGAGATTAAATGGTGAAGTTAACAGGACTAGTAACAGGAAGAGCCAGAATTATCTTAATTCCCAGCCCAGTTCTTAACCATTATGCTATATTTAAGATACTTGTTCGTAATGTCCCTGCTGCAATTTGATCTGTTGGCTTCTTTTGAAATTTTCATTCTGGTATAAAATTGAGGATTGACTTTGATTTTTATGAGGGTTTTATGACAAACTGCCAGCCCTTTTTTGTCTTAATAGTTATTTTTCTCACCTAGCCCACTTTATCTCTGTTGCCTTTAGATTTCACCTGTGTTTTGAAATAGTCCCCTAAATTTTCCAAGTCCCTTTTTCCTCCTCTCCCTTTTTGGAAATGCCCTAATATTATTGGGAGAAGTAAGATTTAAACGTAAAATTTTGTGTTTTACACAGATTTTCAAGCACATTTCTTAAAGATATACTTAGTCATACTTATTTTGAAGCCAGTTTCAAATTTTTAACCAGAAAATAAAAACTAGACTCTTTTGTTGAACAAATGATAAAGTGCCTAATATATATCAGTCTCTATAAGGCCAGGTGCTAGAGAAGACACCCAGCCATTCTTAAATGTCTGCAGTATAACAAGGAAGACAAAATGAACAGGAATTCAGAATATGATGAGGTCACAGTAACAAACTGCTGTTTACCACTAGTGTGCATTCTCCCCTTCCAGAAATTGCTGATAAATTCCCTGATTCTTAGCTGGGTGTTCAGTCATCTGAACAAACTGCTACATAAACCAACCTCCCTGGTAGTTAAGTGGAGTCCCTTATCCAAGTACTGGACCAAAAGAATGTAATCAAAAGGTTTTGTGCTACCTTGAATTGTTCTGGTCCTTCTTCCCCACTATTGAAGTACAGATTGGATGGATAGAACTCACAGAGCTCCCTTGGATGTTGAGGTAAAGCCACATTCTGGGGATGATGGAGTGACAAAACAGGAGCCTGAGGCCCTAGTGACAAGGGAGTTGCCCTGCCAGTCCTGACTGCTTCCTGCTGAACATGTTTTACACAAGAGAAATAAACTTTGTGGTTAAAGTCGTATTTATTTTGAGTCTTCTATAACTCAACATAAACCCAATTTCTTTTTTTTTTTTTTTTTTTTTTTTTTTTTTTTTGGGTGCTGGGGATCGAACTCAGGGCCTTGTGCTTACAAGGCAAGCACTCTACCAACTGAGCTATCTCCCCAGCCCCATAAACCCAATTTCTAACCAACTTAGCCACCAGAAGGATTTAAGCAGAAGGGGGAAATGCTAAATTAGCATCAGGATCCCCAAACTATCATGGGTCATCCCCAGGAATGGCAAATTTCATCTCTATTTCATGGGGATTGGTAAGTCAGGATGTGAACTTAGGCTACCTTGATGCTGGCACTGCATTTGAATACTCTTTCATAGCAATTGGGTTTGCGGGGAGATTATTCTAACCTCTTTAAACAACTGAAGAGAATTGGAGCAAATTGAAAGCAGAATAGCATTCTGGCCATTGGTGTCCAACCTGGGTTTAAGTCTTGGCTCTGCCAATTAGCCCATGACCCCAGGAACGAGCATTTTCTAGTGGCGTGTCACTTTGTTCTGGTTATTTTTGCCAACACCTTGAATGAAGACAAAAAGTTTGGTGGTGCAAATGTAGATTGACTTGCTCAAATTCTGTTTAACCTTTTCCTAGTGTGCAGAGGCTGGAAAGCCAAAAACTACATTTTCCAGAGCTCCTATCAGCGTGGGTTCTGAGATTTGGATTATATTCCTTTTACTAGATTCATTCAAGACAAGACATAAAAATAAAGCAGAAGTCATCTTCCTACTCCTTTTAAATGACCTTTTCTCACAAGCAAACTTGGAGACAAATTTTTCCAGCAACAGGGTTCTGTAGTCTATTCTTGTGATTCTTAAGAATTGGGGCCACATTCCAACAGCAAATTGCCCGTTTCGTGAATGTCAAGAGGCAGTCTGGTGCAGGAGTGGTGTATTAGCGACACACCAGCAACAAACGTCCCACCCTACCCAACCCCATCTGTCTTCCTAATGGCAGGAATAGTTCCAGTAGCAAACTCAGGCAGCCAGCCCCCTGATTGTCAGTGCTGCCATATTGGTTCCAGGAGTCATTTCTGAAGGCAGGGTATATAGCCTGTTCCTCCATTTATTTCCAAGCACCCAATTCCCTGTATTAAATCCTCTTCTGCTATAAGTAACCTAGAATAAATATTTCCTACACTTCACTTTGACTCAACATGTGCCTATAGGCTGCGGGTCAAGAAAATCTGAGATCTACATGCAGTTCTATATATCATTCTTTCACCCACTCTGCACTTCAACTAATGAGATCTGTGAAGCTCAGTGAGACAAGCAACATTGACTGTAACTGTTACAATGCCTATGTAAAAGGACTAACACTGAGTAGGAAAAAGTCTGGTCCTTTTTAACATTTAATGAAATATTCTTTTACTTGAACACATATCTGTGAGAAGGTGAAGTGTGAATGTATACTCAGGTGGAGAGCTGAAATTTGAGTTAATTGCCACATAAAAGAAATAACTCAGTAAAAAAATTAACTTAGGCCGAACTTTATATCTGAGCATGTTCATTTAACTGGTCTCAATATGGTTTATTCCAATCATGACACTACTTCTACTCCTTCTCATGTTTGAAATACAGTTTAAAATTTCCTAACAACTCCACTCCACCCTATTAACTATTTAATCCTTCACAATCTTACCTCACCTTCCTAACAGTTTTGAAATCGCATCTCAAATATTAATGGAGATTTCATAATGGGTAAACCCGTTCATTAAGTTTGTAAAATTGTTTATGGTTCACTTCCTAAATCAGACCCCTTCATTAACAGTCTTTTTCAAGGACCAGCTTCCTCTGCCTAGTATTTAAATAAATTGTTTGACCTTCTAAAATTGGCTTTTCTATTCCACTTTTCCTAAACAATGCAAAAAAACTCCCCTAGATCCAAGATGGCAAACTAGAGGGAGGCTGTGTTCCTTGTCACTCCATAACTCCGGTTTCAAGCAGAGAATATCTGTTTCTTTGTGAGGCAGTTTTTGCTGCTTATTGATCCCCTACTGTTTACCCCATTTGTCTGCTGTGATCACCTGCAGTCTGCCAGCATATCGACGCCGTTTTTGAGTGCAGATTGTTCACTGACAGGTGCCTATCATCCGCCATTTGCCTGCCTCTCACCTGTCCATCGCCTGCCTTATACCTATCCATCACCCAACGCATGAGGTTCACCTCCCGATCGTCCGACAACAGTCAGCAAACTGATCACCTACCGCCAGTGCAGCGCCAGCTGCCTGCTGTTGCCTGGAAGTTCACTGTTACAGTACCTGCAGGTTTGGTTACACATGGCTGCCACCATTTTGAGAAAACAGCCAGGCCCTGTAGAACCCCTGGCTGGAATGACTGAGCCCCGTCTCCAGGATCCCTCAGCCCGACCAATCACTCCCTGCCTCTGGGGCCCTCACATCGACGGACTGCTCCCTGCCACCAGGACCCCCAGACCAACTGACTGCGCCCTATCACCAGGACCCCAGACCGACTGATTGCACCTGGCCTCCTGGACCCCATAACCACACCAAACATACCCGACCTCCAGAACCCCTGCCTGACCAACCAACCCTACCTCCAGGACCTCCAGCTGACCACGTCCACACCCTGAGCTGCAGCTCCCCATTTGCCAACACATTTGGAAGCCAGAGCAGCCATCGTGGATAATACTGGAAGCCGGAGCTCTGATCTTTAGGTGAGGCAAATCCCATCCTGAACTCCTGCTGGAGGCTTGAAGCTTATTGTCAGGTACCTCTCATGCATCAGGCTACTGAACTCTGGGAGGTTTCATTACTATATGACTGTTACACTGTATATTTTCTTGTTTCTCCTTATTGAAAAATTTTAAGTTTTTATTTCTTTACTTTTCTTGCTCTCTTTTCCTTTTGATTACCTGTTCCCTCAGAGTCTTTCTCCTTTTTTTGCATGCTAACATCCTATTTCTTTTGATTACACTCTTACCCTTTCTATTATCTAGAAATTCTGTATATTCTTTTCTTATCCCATTAACAGCTACATTTTACATCCCTCTGCATCCTCTTTGTCCTCCATTTGAAATTGCAGACCTTATTGCAAATCCGTTTGTTTTACTGAAGATAATAATTGACCTCATTCTGTTTATTATGACAATTTTGTTATTGTCCTCATAGGGGCTATTTGGTCTAGGATTGTATAGTGTCTGAACTGGGCACTGCTAATATTGATCTCCCCTTAAAGAAAAGGTTTTGGAAACCTATAGGGCCACTATAAGCCTATAGGGGGCAATCTGCAATACCCCAGATCTGCACTGCTAGAGGGGAAGATACATGAACAACATGAAAAAACAAGGGAAGAAAACGATCCAAACAAATCTAGATTCTATATTAATAGAATCCAATGACAGTATGTTAGAAGAAATGTCAGAAAAGGACTTCAGATTATACATGATTAAGATGATTCGCGAAGCAAAGGATGAGATAAGAGAGCAAATGCAGGCAATGAATGATAATACCAATAAGCTGAAAGAGCAGGTGCAGGAAGCAAAAGATCATTTCCAGCAAAGAGATAGAGATTCTCAAAAAAAAAAACGGAAATCCTTGAAATGAAGGAAACAATAAACCAGATAAAAAACTCAATGGAAAGCATCACCAAAAGACTAGACCACTTGGAAGACAGAACCTCAGAAAATGAAGACAAAATATTCAATCTTGAAAATAAAGTGGCCCAAACAGAGAAGATGGTAAGAAGTCATGAACAGAATCTCCAAGAAATATGGGACATCATGAAAAGGCCAAATTTAAGAATTATTGGGATTGAGGAAGGCACAGAGATACAAACCAAAGGAATGAACAACCTATTCAATGAAATGATATCAGAAAATTTCCCAAACCTGAAGAATGAAATGGAAAATCAAATACAAGAGGCTTACAGAACACCAAATGCACAAAATCACAACAGATCCACACCAAGGCACATTATAATGAAAATGCCTAACATTCAAAATAAAGATAGGATTTTGAAGGCTGCAAGAGAAAAGCATCAGATTACATATAGGGGGAGACCAATACGGATAGCAACAGACATCTCCACCCAGACTCTAAAAGCTAGAAGGGTCTGGAACAATGTATTTCAAGCTCTGAAAGAACATGATTGCCAACCAAGAATCCTATACCCAGCAAACCTAACCTTCAGATTTGAAAATGAAATAAAATCCTTCCATGATAAACAAAAGTTAAAAGAATTTACAGATAGAAAGCCTGCACTACAGAATGTTCTCAACAAAATATTCCATGAGGAGGAAATGAAAAACAACAATGCAAGTCAGCAAAGGGAGGAACTACCTTAGAGAAAAACCACTCAAAGGAGAAACCAAGCCAACTTAAAAACCAAAAATAAGCCCAAATGACTGGGAATACAAATCACATCTCAATAATAACCCTGAACGTTAATGGCCTAAACTCATCAATCAAAAGACATAGACTGGCAGAATGGATTAAAAAGAAAGACCCAACAATATGCTGCCTTCAAGAGACTCATCTCATAGGAAAAAGACATCCACAGACTAAAGGTGAAAGGATGGGAAAAAACCTACCATGCACATGGACTCAGTAAAAAAGCGGGGGTTTCCATCCTTATATCAAATAAAGTGGACTTCAAGCCAAAGTTAGTCAGAAGGGATAAAGAAGGACATTTCATACTGCTTAAGGGAACCATAAATCAGGAAGATATAACGATAGTAAATATTTATGCCCCAAACAATGGTGCATCATTGTACATCAAACAAATCCTTCTCAATTTCAGGAATCAAATAGACCACAACACAATAATTCTGGGTGACTTTAAGGCACCGCTGTCACCACTAGATAGATCTTCCAAAAAAAAACCCACCAAAGAAAACATAGAACTCAATAACACAATCAATAACCTAGACTTAATAGACATATATAGAATATTCCATCCATTAACAAGCGGACTCACTTTCTTCTCAGCAGCACATGGAACCTTCTCGAAAATAGACCATATGTTATGCCATAAAGCAGCCCTTAGGAAATGAAAAACAATAGAGATACTGCCTTGTGTTCTATCAGATCATAATGGACTGAGTAGAAATCAATGACAAAATAAAAAACAGAAATTACTCCAACACCTGGAGACTAAATAATATGCTATTGAATGAAAAATGGATAACAGAAAACATCAGGGAGGAGATAAAAAAATTCTTAGAGGTTAATGAGAACGACGATACAACATATCAAAATCTCTGGGACACTATGAAAGCAGTACTAAGAGGAAAAGTCATTGCATGGAGCACATTTCAGAAAAGAATGAAAATTCAACAACTAAATGACCTAATATTACAGCTTAAAGCCCTAGAAAAAGAACAGAATAACAGCAAAAGTAGTAGAAGACAGGAAATAATTAAAATCAGAGCTGAAATCAATGAAATTGAAACAAAAGAAACAATTCAAAAATTGACAAAACAAAAAATTGGTTCTTTGAGAAAGTAAACAAAATAGACAAACCCTTACCACACTAACAAAGAGAAGGAGAGAGAAAACTCAAATTACTAAACTTCATGATGAAAAAGAAAATATCACGACAGACACCACTGAGATACATAACATAATGAGAAGCTACTTCGAAAATCTGTATTCTAACAAAATAGAAACTACTGAAGACATTGACAAATTTCTAGAGACATATGCTCCTCCCAAGCTGAACCAGGAGGACATACACAATTTAAACAGATCAATATCGAGCAATGAAATAGAAGAAGCCATTAAAAATCTACCATCCAAGAAAAGCCCAGGACCAGACTCATTCTCAGCAGAGGTTCTACAAGACCTTCAAATCCTTCTCAAAGTATTCCAGAAAATAGAAAAGGAGGGAATCCTACCAAACTCATTCTATGAAACTAATATCACCCTCATACCCAAACCAGGAAAAGACACATCAAGGAAAGAAAATTTTAGACCAATATCCTTGATGAATATAGATGCAAAGATCCTTAACAAAATATCGGCAAACCCTATACAAAAACATATTAAGAAAATTGTGTACCACGATCAAGTGGGGTTCATCTTTGGAATGCAAGGATGGTTTAACATCCGTAAATCAATAAACGTAATCCATCATGTCAATAGACTTAAGGATAAGAATCTTATGGTTATTTCAATTGACACAGAAAAAGCATTCAACAAAATACAACACCCCTTCATGCTCAAAACATTACAAAAAATAGGGATATTAGGAACATACCTGAACATTGTAAAGGCTATTTATGCTAAGCCCATGGCCAACATCATTCTTAATGGAGAAAAACTGAAACCATTCCCTTTAAAAATGGGAACAAGACAGGGATGTCCTCTTTCACCACTTCTATTCAATATTGTCCTCGAAACTCTAGCCAGAGCAATTAGACTAAAGAAATTAAAAGGATATGAATAGGAAAAGAGAAACTTAAGCTGTCACTATTTGCTGATGACATGATTCTCTATTTAGAGGATCCAAAAATCTCCTCCAGAAAACTTCTAGACCTCATCAATGAATTCAGTAAAATAGCAGGCTATAAAATCAACACACATATATCTAAAGCATTTTTATACGCAAGCAACAAAACAGCTGAAAGGGAAATGAGGAAAACAACTCCATTTGCAATAGCCTCAAAAAAAATAAAATACTTGGGCATCAATCTAACCAAAGAGGTAAAAGATCTCTACAATAAAAACTACAAAACATTGAAGAAAGAAATTGAGGAAGACCTTAGAAGATGGAAAGATCTCCCATGTTGTTGGATAGGCAGAATTAATATTGTCAAAATGGCCATACTACCAAAAGTGCTATACAAATTCAATGCAATTCCAATTAAAATCCCAATGATGTACCTTACAGAAATAGAGCAAGCAATCATGAAATTCATCTAGAAGAATAAGAAACCCAGAATAGCTAAAGCAATCTTTAGCAGGAAGAATGAAACAGGGGGTATCCCAATACCAGAACTTCAACTATACTACAAAGCAATAGTAACAAAATGGCATGGTATTGGCACCAAAATAGACAGGTAGATCAATTGTACAGAATAGAGGACATGGACACAAACCCAAATAAATACAGTTTTCTCATACTAGACAAAGGGGCCAAAAATATGCAATGGAGAAAACATAGCCTCTTCAACAAATGGTGCTGGGAAAACTGGAAATCCATATGCAACAGAATGAAACTAAACCCCTATCTCTCACCTTGCACAAAAATCAACTCAAATGGATCAAGGACCTTGGAATCAGACAAGAGACCCTGCATCTTATAGAAGAAAAAGTAAGTCCAAATCTTCAACATGTCAGCTTAGGATCAGACTTCCTTAACAGGACTCCCATTGCACAAGAAATAAAAGCAAGAATCAATAATTGGGATAGTTTCAAACTAAATAGCTTTCTCTCGGCAAAGGAAACTATCAGCAATGCGAAGAGAGAGCCTACAGTGTGGGAGAAAATCTTTGCCACTCATACTTCAGATAGAGCACTAATTTCCAGAATATATAAAGAACTCAAAAAACTCTACACAATAGAGTACAAATAACCCAATCAACAAATGGACTAAGGATATGAACAGACACTTCACAGAAGATCTACAAGCAATCAACAAACATATGAAAAAATGTTCACCATCTTTAGTTATAAGAGAAATGCAAATCAAAACCACCCTAAGATTCCATCTCACCCCAATTAGAATGGCGATTATCAAGAATACAAGCAACAATAGGTGTTGGCGAGGATGTGGGGAAAAAGATACACTCATACATTGCTGGTGGGGCTGCAAATTATTGCAGCTACTCTGGAAAGCAGTGTGGAGATTCCTTAGAAAACTTGGAATGGACCTACCATTTGACCCAGCTATCCCACTCCTTGGCCTATACCCAAAGGACTTAAAATCAGCATACTACAGTGATACAGCTACATCAATGTTCATAGCTGCTCAATTCACAATAGCCATATTGTGGAACCAACCTAGATGTCCTTCAATTGATGAATGGATAAAGAAAATGTGGTATATATATACAATGGAATATTACTCAGCTATAAAGAATGATAAAATTATGGCATTTGCAGGCAAATGTATGAAATTGGAGAATATCATGCTAAGTGAGCTAAGCCAATCTCAAAAATCCAAAAGACGAATGATCTCACTGATAAGCGGATGATGACACATGATGGGGGGTGGGAGGGGGGCAAGAATGGAGGAAGGAAGGACTGTATAGAGGGAAAAGAGAGGTGAGAGGGGTTGGGGGAATGAAAAATAATGGAATGAATCAAACATCATTACCCTATGTAAATGTATGATTACGCAAATGGTATGCTGTTACTCCATGTACAGAGAAACAACATGTATCCCATTTGTTAAAAAAAATAAAAATAAAAATAAAAAAATAAATCAAGTAGTAAAAAAAAAAAAAGACTGAAACCCAGTGAAGCAGAAGCAAACAGGTCCCATAACTCTGTACACAGTATCTAGGACACATAGGGCAAGATGTACTCTCCAAAGGGCTGGGAAGTCCTTCCCCTTTGGACTTGCCAGTTGCAGCACTCATGGCTTCTCTCTCAGCCTGGCTCTCTCCACGGCCAACAGCTTTCCTTGGAAAATAGCCCACATTACCAGCATCTCTTAATTCTGGAGTGTCTATTCCAGCTTTGGTTTTACCTTCACAGCTTCACATATTGCTATCTCAGGGGCAGCCCACATGGATTCCAAGACTGTTACACTTTTCCTGGCTTCTCAGGCATTCCTTTGAAGTATTAATGGGAATATCCATGACCTTGTCATTCCAGCATCCTGCATTCCTGCAGAACTAGCACCATATGAACAATGTCAAGGTCTGCTACCAGCTCAAGCAGTAGTCAAGCCACCATGGACCAAGACTGCAACAGCCTCTGAGTTCTTGGGAAGTTGAGTATGATGAAATGAATCCTGGTTCCCTAATTTATTGGCATTCCTGGGTGAGTAGGATGCCCCTATGGTCTCTGAAAGGAGTTTTCAGTCCTATACCCTTGACCCCACAGTGAGTATAGTCTTAAAAATTCCTGAGATGCCCTCAAGGCATCTCTTTCCTATTATGTCTGTGCAGAGTATTTAACATCTCTTTAGTGCCTATAATCTCTTCAACAGCCACACCTTTCTTGGCTCCAATTTTACATACACTTTTTTGCCAAACTTCAAGTTTTTTACATCTTTCTGCTTTGCTTTATTCTTCTGATTCTCATACAAACCCAGCTAAAAGCTGCCAGCAAAACATATGCCACTGCCTGAATGCTGTACTGTCTTGAACTTTCCTTTGCCAGAGTAATTAGTCCATCACCTTTAAATTTAACCTCATAGAAAGTCTCAGAATAAGGGTCAAATGCAGATCAATTCTTTTCCATAATGGAACATTAATGGCCCCCCATCCAGTTTTGAATAGAGTCTTTATTTCCCTCTGAAACTCCATAAACACAGTCTTTATTGCCCATTTTATTGTGGGCATTCTGGTCTTCTAAGCTCCCATCAGAATCACCCAGTAACCTCTGCTTACAACATCTTAAGACCTAAAATCTGTCCAGCCTGCATCTTCAAACTTTTCCAAACTCCTTCTACAAACCAGTTCCAAATGTTTCTAAACCACATGGCCAGGTATGTCTCAGCAATGACCCTACTTCTGGTATACTCAGCAAGAGTAACTTAGAGAAGAAAAAAGTTTTTGGGCTCACAGTTTCAGAGGTGCAGTCCATGGTGAGCCAACTCAATTGCTTGGAGCACAAAGTAAGGCAGAACCTCATGGTGGAAGGGAATGGTGCAGGGAAGCTGCTCTGTTCATAGCAGCTGGGAAGTAAGGGTGGGGAGAATGGGCCACAGGGTAAAAGGAACCATTTCAGGACACACATCCAATGACCCAGCTCCTTCAGCCTCACCCTGTCTACCTACAAGTACCACCCAGTTAATCTATTCAAACTAGGAAGGACTGATCAGATTACAGCTCTCATAATCCAATCATTTTACATTCTTCATTAAGACAGGGTCAAATTCAGAACATTCATGACAAGCTCCTTTAAGTCATATGAACTGAGAAGGCCGGTGTAGCTTCCCTAAAGTAAACCTCAGAGTGTTATTTTCAGAATGGGAGTCGAAGGCAGACAAAAACCATAATAGGCACTCAATAGTGTTCCCACACAAATTTTTGAGTTTCATTTTAAAAAGTGTTTCTAGCCTGTTATTGTTTGGATGTGAGGTATTTCCCGAAAAACTCACCTGTGAGACAATGCAAGAAGGTTCAGAGGATAAATGATTGGGTTATAAGAGTCTTAACCCAATCAGTGAATTAATCCCCTAATAAGGAATAACTCAGTGGTAACCAAAGTGGTAGGGTGTGGCTGGAGGAGGTGGGAATTAGGCCATGGCTTTGGGTTAATGTATTTGTATATGGCAACTAGAGTCTGCATGAGTCCTCAGATAAACTCTTCTTCCTCTACAATTGTTCTGGTCAGATCTTTTAGTTACAGCAGCAAAAAAGCTGACACATAGCCAAATAGAACCACTTGCTGTTTTCCTGAATAAAGCACACATTCCCACTATTTAAGTCTTCCTCAGGATGTGATATATATATGTCTAAATATGGATGTCTATGCATATATGAATATAAATTTTTGGTTTGTTGTTTTTAGATATACATGACAATAGTGTGTATTTTGACATATTATACATACATGGATTGCAACCTGTTACAATTCTGATCCTATTCTGGTTATACATGATGTGGAGTTACACCAGTCATCTATTCCTATATGAGCATAGGAAAGTTATGTCAGATTCATTCTATATTTTAAAAATACTTTTCCTGGAGCTGGGGTTGTGGCTCAGTGGTAGAGCGCTTGCCTCACATGTGTGAGGCACTGGGTTCGATTCTTAGCATCGCGTATAAATAAACGAATGAAATAAATGTCCATCAACAACTAAAAAAAAAATTTTGGGGGGGGTGCTGGAGAATCGAACCCAGGGCCTTATGCTTACAAGGCAAGCACTCTACCGACTGAATTATCTCCCCAGCCCCTAAAAAGATTTTTTTAAAAATACTTTTTCTTTAAAATCCACCTTGACTGCCATCTGAGGGGGAAACCTTTGACAATCCCTAAATAACAATAAGAAGACTCCAGTGGTACTTGACTTGGGGCTTCTATGATAGTATTTTGTCTTGTGTGGGTAAATATTTGTGTATCCCTATACCCTCTAAATTGGAATCTCCTTACAGGTACCTTTCATTGTACATCACACAAAGCCTAATGATTGTTGCAAAGGTACAATCCTTGTTCGTTGAATTTAATTGATGCTTGTGATTGTCAGTTTCTCAAGATGGCACAAAGTATTAAGCTAAGAAATTGATATCCTTCATAATAGCAAACAAACAGGACATTTATTATTTACTATCTCTCGCATATCTAAAGACATATTGATATCAATTTAGTTTAAGGACTAAATATTAGATCCAAATTGTATATAGTCAAGATGCCTAATGTAGGGAAAGACTGAAATGTGTTTGTATCTTGAAATACATTACTTTCTTTGCCAACCACAGCAGATGGCCACTGTTACTGCTTGTGACAGAAATTTAAACTGATATGACAATAGCCTTATGGTCTTTCTGGGAGTATGCCAAATATTTGTGTTAAACTAATCTTTGAATAAGTTACCATTTTATTGCATGAGTCTATAATTGGGAACATCCTCAAATAAAACTGAATTTGAAAAAAAAGTAAAGATTTTTACTTTTATTTTGATGACTGGAATCTACGATATGCAGCCTTCGTGAAATTGTGCTATGCAAAATTTTTTTTTTTTTTTTTTTTTTTTCTCCTATAAGGCACCGGGGATTCGAACCGCGGCCCTTGCGCATGCTAGGTGAGTGCTCTCCAAAATGAGCCATTTCTTTGGCTCCAAATGTATTTTTTAATGTTTCAATAAATGCTTTTTTAAAGGAATCTTGATGGAGGCCTGTGTTTGCATTTGCAAATTTGAGGTTTTCTCTCTCTTGTCTGAGACAAGAGACACCTCAGGAAGAGAAAGGAGACTAACATTTGTTGAGCACTGTGTAGATACCTTCCTTTAACTCATTGCAAAAGGCCAAGGTCAGTCTGAGGCTTTGGTTGTAATTTCAAGGTAAGGATCTAGTTCTTCCCACCTCTCGATGATCCCTTAGCCAGCCACAGGGAACCCAAGTCCTCCAGAGGCTCTACCACCAAACCCAGCACTTAACTCAGAACTTACTGATTCCTAGACCTTCAGAACCTGGTGATATCTCAAGTAAGTTAGACCACTTCCCCTGCCTTTGGTGAGGAAATGAGATTTGGAAAAGTGAGAAAATTAATGAGTAAAGACCAGTATTGGGGCTGGGGAGATAGCTCAGTTGGAGTTGGTAGAGTGCTTGCCTCGCAAGCACAAGGCCCTGGGTTCAATCCCCAGCCCCGCAAAAAAAAAAAAAAAAAAGACCAATATTTAAGCTGCTTGGCCCTGACCCAGTGCTATTTCCACAGCAAATTCGGGGCCTCCAGGTCTCCCTGGGAACATGTAGCTTTCTGGAGAGATGAGACCAGCTGGAGCAGTCCACACTTGAGGTCCACTGCTACCTCAGCCAAAAACACCTTCGACTGTTAGTCCTCTGTTATTCTAGGTTTCTTCCTCTCCTTTTTCCCTCCCTTCCATTGTTCCTTTCTTCTTTCCTTTCTATTTTTACTTTTCCACCTCACATCAAATTTTTTAAAGACTTCATTTTTTAGAATAATTTTAGATTCACAGCAAAATTGAGAGGAAGATAGAGATTTTTCCACATACCATCTGCCCCACCCACGTGCATCTTCCCTCATTGTCAACATCCCCATTTGAGTAGTGCATTTGTTAAAAGAAACTACATTCATCAAAATCATAAGCCCATAGCTTATATTTGAGTTCACTCTTGCTTTTGTACGTTCTATGGATTTAGACAAATGTACAATGATATGTGTCCATCTATATAATATTATAGAGAATATTTTCACTGCCTTAAAAATGCTTTGTGCGGGCTGGGGAGATAGCTCAGTCAGTAGAGTGCTTACCTTGCAAGCACAAGGCCCTGGGTTCAATCCCCAGCACCACAAAAAAAAAAAAAAAAATGCTTTGTGCTTTAGGCCAGGCATGGTGGCACGTGCCTGTAATCCCAGTGACTCAGGAGGCTGAGGCAGGAGGTTGGCAAGTTCAAGGCCAGCTTCAACAGATTAGTGAGTCCCTAAGTAACTTAGTGAGATCCTGTCTCAAAATTTTAAAAAGGGATGGGGATTTGACTTGGTGTAAAAGCGCCCCTGGATTCAATCCCCAGTACTGCCAAAAAAAAAAAAAAAAAAAAAAAAAAAGCTCTATGCTCCTTCTACCCCTGACTCCTGGAAACCACTGATCTTTTTACTGTCTCAATAGTTTTTTTCTTTTCCAGAATATCACATAATTTGAATTACATAGTATATAGTGTTTCAGACTGACCTCTTTTACTTATTCATATACCTATAAGGTCTGAGAACTCATTATTTTACCATGAAATGATATTTCATTGTCTAGAGGTACTGGTTTATTTATCCATTCACCCTACTGAAGAACATCTTGGTTGTTTCCCAGGTTTTGGCAACTATGAATAAACTGCTATACACATTCACATGCAGGGTTTTGTGTGAATGTAGGTTTTTAACTTTTTTTAGTTAGTATCACAGAGTGTGAAGGTTAGGTAAGAGTACATTTAGTTTTGTAAGAAAAAACTAAACTGTCCTCCAAGGTGACTCCATCACTTACATTGCTACCATCAATGAACAGGAGTCACTGTGGGTCCACATTTTCAACAGCACTTGATTTTATCAGTGTTCTGAATTTTGGCCATTCTAATAGCTATGTAGAGATATCACAATGTTGTTCAAATGTACATTTACCTGATGATTCTAATGTGGATCATTTTTTCATATGTTTATCTGTACATCTTCCTTGGTGAGGTGTCCATTCAGAACTTTAGTCCATTTTTTAAACCAGGTTGAATTCTTACTGCTGAGTTTTTAAAATTTTTTGTATATTTTATTTTTTTTCCTTTTTTTTAATTTTATTGTAACAAATGGGATACATGTTGTTTCTCTGTTTGTACATGGCGTAAAGGCATACCATTTGTGTAATCATAAATTTACATAGGGTGATGTTGGTTGATTCATTCTGTTATTTTTCCCTCCCCCCCACCCCTCCCACCCCTCTTTTCCCTCTATACAGTCCTTCCTTCCTCCATTCTTGCCCCCCTCCCTAACCCTAACTCTAACCCTAACACTAACCCCTCCCACTCCCCATTATGTGTCATCATCCACTTATTAGCAATATCATTCGTCCTTTGTTTTTTTGAGATTGGCTTATCTCACTTAGCATGATATTCTCCAGTTTCATCCATTTGCCTGCAAATGCCATAATTTTATCATTCTTTATGGCTGAGTAATATTCCATTGTATATATATACCACAGTTTCTTTATCCGTTCATCAATTGAAGGACATCTAGGTTGGTTCCACAATCTGGCTATTGTGAACTGAGCAGTTATGAACATTGATGTGGCTGTATCTCTGTAATATGTTGATTTTAAGTCCTTTGGGTATAGGCCAAGGAGTGGGATAGCTGGGTCAAATGGTGGTTCCATTCCAAGTTTTCTAAGGAGTCTCCACACTGCTTTCCAGAGTGGCTACACTAATTTGCAGCCCCACCAGCAATGTATGAGTGTACCTTTATCCCCACATCCTCGCCAACACCTGTTGTTGCTTGTATTCTTGATAATCGCCATTCTAATTGGGGTGAGATGGAATCTTAGGGTGGTTTTGATTTGCATTTCTCTTATTACTAGAGATGTTGAACATTTTTCCATATGTTTGTTGATTGCTTGTAGATCTTCTTCTGTGAAGTGTCTATTCATTTCCTTAGCCCATTTGTTGATTGGATTATTTGCATTCTTGGTGTAGAGTTTTTTGAGTTCTTTATAGATTCTGGAGATTAGTGCTCTATCTGAAGTATGATTGGCAAAGATTTTCTCCCACTCTGTAGGCTCTTTCTTCGCATTGCTGATAGTTTCCTTTGCCGAGAGAAAGCTTTTTAGTTTGAATCTATCCCAGTTATTGATTCTTGCTTTTATTTCTTGTGCTATGGGAGTCCTGTTGAGGAAGTCTGGTCCTAAGCCGACATGTTGAAGCTCTGAACCTACTTTTTCTTCTTTAAGATGCAAGGTCTCTGGTCTGATTCCGAGGTCCTAAATCCATTTTGAGTTTATTTTTGTGCATGGTGAGAGATATGGGTTTAGTTTCATTCTGTTGCATATGGATTTCAATTCTCCCAGCACCATTTGTTGAAGAGGCTATCTTTTCTCCATTGCATATTTTTGGCCCCTTTGTCTAGTATGAGAAAATTGTATTTATTTGGGTTTGTGTCCATGTCCTCTATTCTGTACCATTGATCCACCTTTCTATTTTGGTACCAATACCATGCCATTTTTGTTACTATTGCTTTGTAGTAGAGTTGAAGATCTGGTATTGCAATACCCCCTGCTTCACTCTTTCTGCCAAGGATTGCTTTAGCTATTCTGGGTTTTTTATTCTTCCAGATGAATTTCATAATTGCTTGCTCTATTTCTGTAAGGTATGTCATTGGGATTTTAATTGGAATTGTATTGAATCTGTATAGCACTTTTGGTAGTATGGCCATTTTGACAATATTAATTCTTCCTATCCAAGAACATGGGAGATCTTTCCATCTTCTAAGGTTTTCTTTAATTTCTTTCTTTAGTGTTCTGTAGTTCTCATTGTAGAGGTCTTTCACCTCTTTTGTGAGATCGATTCCCAAGTATTTTATTTTTTTCAAGGCTATTGTGAATGGGGTAGTTTTCCTAATTTCTCTTTCTGAAGATTCATCACTTATGTATAAAAATGCCTTAGATTTTTGTGCATTGATCTTATATCCTGCTACTTTACTGAATTCACTTATGAGATCTAAAAGTTTTCTGGTGGAATTTCCTGGTTCCTCTAAGTATATAATCATATCATCAGCAAATAGGGATAGTTTGAGTTCTTCTTTTCCTATTCATATTCCTTTAATTTCTTTGGTCTGTCTAATTGCTCTGGCTAGAGTTTCAAGGACAATATTGAAAAGAAGTGGTGAAAGAGGGCATCCCTGACTTGTTCCAGTTTTAAGGGGGAATGCTTTCAGTTTTTCACCATTTAGAATGATATTAGCCATGGGCTTAGCGTAGATGGCCTTTACAATGTTAAGGAACGTTCCCACTATCCCTATTTTTTCTAGTGTTTTGAGCATGAAGGGGTGCTGTATTTTATCAAATGCTTTTTCTGCATCTATTGAAATAATCATGTGATTCTTGACTTTAAGTCTATTGATATGGTGAATTACATTTATTGATTTTCTGATGTTGAACCAACCTTGCATCCCTGAGATGAAACCCACTTGATCATGGTGCACTATCTTTTTAATATGTTTTTGTATGCGATTTGCTAAAATTTTGTTTAGAATTTTTGCGTCGATGTTCATTAAGGATATTGGTCTGAAATTTTCTTTCCTCGATGTGTCTCTGTCTGGTTTAGGTATCACGGTGATATTGGCTTCATAGAATGAGTTTGGGAGGGTTCCCTCCTCTTCTATTTTATGGAATACTTTGAGAAGTATTGGAATGAGCTCTTCTTTAAAGGTTTTGTAGAACTCGGCTGAAAACCCATCTGGTCCTGGACTTTTCTTTGTTGGTAGGCTTTTGATGACTTCATCTATTTCACTACTTGAAATTGGTCTATTTAAATTGTGTATGTCCTCCTCGTTCAGTTTAGGCAATTCATATGTCTCTAGAAACCTGTTGATGTCTTCGAAATTTTCTATTTTGTTGGAGTATAGATTTTCAAAATAGCTTCTAATTATGTTTTGTATTTCAGTCGTGTCTGTTGTGATATTTCCTTGTTCATTCCAAATTTTAGTGATTTGGGTTTTCTCTCGTCTTCTCTTTGTTAGTGTGGCTAAAGGTTTATCAATTCTGTTTATTTTTTCGAAGAACCAACTATTTATTTTGTCAATTTTTTGTATTGTTTCTTTTGTTTCAATTTCATTGATTTCAGCTCTGAGTTTAACTATTTCCTGTCTTCTACTACTTTTGGTGTTGGTCTGTTCTTCTTTTTCTAGGGCTTTGAACTGTAGTGTTATGTCGTTTATTTGTTGAGTTTTACTTCTTTTATTAAATGCGCTCCATGAAATAAATTTTCCTCTAAGTACTGCTTTCATAGTGTCCCAGAGATTTTGATATGATGTTTCTTTGTTCTCATTTACCTCTAAGAATTTTTTAATTTCCTTCCTAATATCTTCTGTTATCCATTCATCATATAATAGCATATTGTTTAATCTCCAGGTGTTGGAGTAGTTTCTGTTTTTTACTCTTTCGTTTATTTCTAACTTCAATCCATTATGATCTGATGGACTACAAGGTAGTGTCTCTATCTTCTTGTATTTGCTAACATTAGCTTTGTGGCATAATATATGGTCTATTTTAGAGAAGGATCCATGTGCTGCTGAGAAGAAAGTGTATTCGCTCTTGGATGGTATATTCTATAAATGTCTGTTAAGTCTAAATTATTGATTGTATATTTTAGATAACAGTCCTTTATTAAATTTATCTTTTGTAAATATTTTCTCCAAGTCTGTGGCATATCTTTTCATTTTCTTAATAGTGTCATTCACAAAATGGAAATTTTTAATTTTAATGAAGTCCAATTTATCAGTTCTTTCATGGATTGTAAAAAGTCATAGCCAAACCAAGGTCATCTACATTTTCTCAACCCTGTTATCTTCCAGGAATACCACAGTTTTGCATTGAATGGTGTAATGTCTGTATCTAGATTCATTTTTCATTTGTTTGTGAATGTCCATTTCTTCCAGCATCAACTATAGAAAAGACTCTTCATCATTGTCCTGCCTTTGCTTCCTTGTTAAAGATCTGTTGACTATATTTCAGTAAGCCTGTTTCTGGAGTTTTCTATTGCATTAATCCATTTGTTCTTTTGTGATACCATATTATCTTGATTATTGTAGCTTTATAATGGGTTTTGATGTCATATAATTTCAATCCCTTGAGTATGTTGGCTATTCTGAGTCTTCTGCTTCTGCATATAAATTTTAGAATCAAATTTTGAATATCCACAAAATAATTTGCTGGGATTTTGATTGGGATTGCATTGAACCTATAGATAAAGTCTGGAAGAACTGACATCTTGACACACTGAGACTTTCAACCCATGAGCATAAACTATATCTTCATTTATTTAGTTGCTTTTTAGTTTTTTTCACCAGTTTCGTAACTTTCCTTATAAAGATCTCACACATATTTTGTTAGATTTACACCTAAGTATTTCACTGGAGTATAATAATGTACATGGTATTGTTTTATTTACTTTTTAGTGTCAAATTCTACTTGTTCATTTGAGATAGAAGAAAGCAATTGATTTCTGTAACCTTGCTATAATTGCTTATTAGTTCCAGGACTTTTTTGTTGTTATTGATTCTTTGAAATTTTCTACATGAACAATTATATCACCAGTTAACAAATCATTTCATGTTTCTTTCCCATATGTATGTAAATTATTTCCCTTCTCTTGCCTGATTGCATTAGCTAAAACTTATATGATGATGTTAAAAGGGTGTGGTGAGAGGAGATATTATTGACTTATTAATGGGAAAGGTTTGAGTTTTCCACTGTTAAAAACTATGTTAGCTGTAGGGTTTTTATATGTATCTTTATCAAATTGAGGAAGTTCCCCTCTATTCCTAACTTTCTGAGAGTTTTTATCACAAATGGGTATTGGACTTTGTTAAACAATTTTCCTATATTTATTGATATGATCATGTGAAAACCTCCTAGATGAATGCAGATGCATTACTGCAGTCAACCCACAAAATCACAGGAAAGGATAAACCACTGTTGCTTTTAGCCATTACATTTGGGGGTGGCTTTTTACAAAGCAATAGATTACTAAAACAGAAATAAGTATCTGGAAGTGGGGTGCTGCTGTGCCGAGTGGTTTTTGATAGGGGAAGGCTAGAAGTTTGGCAAGACAAGGAGGAAATTGTTATTGGAGATGGGAAAGACAGTCATCCATGTTTTAAAGTAGTGGAACAGTTAATGAAACCAATGACTGCAGTAACATGTAAGAGAAAAGGTACCTAAGGAAATTTCCAAGTTGAATGCCAAATGCGGATCATCTGATTCTGTTAACTGCCTGTGATAAAATGTCAGGACGAAATAAAGATGGGGCAATTCAGTGTTCAAGCAGAATTTAAAGTAAATTCTAAGAGTGTGGTAGGGGTGGGGAACTGAGAATCAAGTTTGCTAGGTAGGAAAACAAAACTTCCTCAGACTCACCTGCTCCGAGAAGTCTCACAGTAAGAAATGGCCTCAGAAAACTGCCACCAAAATATGATCTTAGTCTACAAGATCAAATTGAAGGTACTACTGTAAGACCTGCCTGAAGACCTCGTAGCCAGAGTAGAGAGGTCATGGGCAGGTGCAGTCGTACGTACCTGTAATCCCAGTGATTCAGAAGGCTGAGGCAGAAGGATTGCAAATTTGAAGACAATCTCAGCAACTTAGTAAGACCCTGCCTCAAAATAAAAAATAAAAAGGGCTGGGGATGTGGCTCAGTATTAAAGTACCCTGGGTTCAATCCCTAGTAGAAAAAAATAAAATCAATCAATCATCTCCAGAGAAGAGAAACAGACCCTAATCAAGTAACACTTCCTGCTTCTGGAGACAAGAGAACTGGCAATATGGATCCAGCTGGATTTTAGAATTGCTAAGGACCAGCGCCTGCTAGGTACCCTCAATTTCCTCTCAGGATTGGATGGTTACCATCACCCTATTCCTCTCTCATTGTAAATAGGGTCAGGGGAAGGGTGATGATGGTGGCAGATAAATTGATTTTTTATTTCATAGGTTTGTGAACTGAAAAGCTGCACTCGAATAATCTTATCCAAATTCAGACCCAATGCAGGTGACGAACTTGTGAACACTGGACTGCTGCCATATTAGATAAGACTTTGGGAGTTCTTGGTTGGAGATGAATGCATTTTGAGTATAGGAGAAATGCAAATAACTTGTGACCAGAAGATAGACAGTGGTTAATTAAAGATGAGCAGAAAAACTCATCTGTTCCCCTCACTAGAACAGTCTATTTCCCCTCCTCTTCAATCTGGGCTGGCTTTGTGACTTGTTTTGAGACACAGAATGTAGTAGAAGTGACACTGTGTAGGGGTTGGGGTTGGGGCTGTAGCTCAGTGGTTGAATGCTTGCCTTGTATCTGTGAGGCACTGAGTTCGATCCTTAGCACTGCATACAAAAATAAGCAAATAAAATAAAGTCATGCTGTCCATCTACAACTACAAAAAAATTTTTTAAATATTTAACTTTTTTTTTTTTAAGTGTCACTGTGTTAATTCTGGGCCTAGATTTTAAAGACTAGGCAGGTTTCACTTTTGCCTTCTTGGAACTCTGAGCCACCATGGAAAGAGGTTCAGCTACCCAGATGGGAAGACTCCGGAGACAGAAGGTTGTCAAGCCCCAAATGTTCCAGCTATCACAGTGAGATAGCAGACACATGGGTAATCTTGAATCCCAGCTGTAGACAATGCACCCTCCTAAGTCCAGCAAACCCAAACTACAGAATGGTGAATAACTAAATGTTGTTTTAAACCACTAAGTTTGGGGATAACTGGTGACACACAATAGACAAATGAAACAAATACTGTGATGAATTTAAGATAACTGCAAAATATTTGGGATTCCATGTAGCAAAAGATTGAAACTATCTCCCCTTCCCTTGAATCTGGGCTGGTCCTGTGACTTGACTTTGACAAATATTTCACTTCTCAGGCTCTGTGGATTTGCTGGACATTCCTCTGCGGGCTTTTCCTGGGCTTGTTCATGTGACTGCACTTCAGCTGGAGGGGTGGCTGGGCTGCAAATTCCAAACTCCCAGGTCTGGCAGCTATCATTAGCTTTTAGCTGGTACATCTTGGTTCTCCTCCATACCTCTCTCATTCCTTATGTTGTGGCTTGGGGGCAGTGATTCCAGAAGCAACAGGCAGGAGCTGCCAGGTTTCTTGAAGCTGAGTCTCTAGAACTTGTACAGTGTCACTTCTACCACATTCTACTGTCAAAGCAAGCCAAATGGACAGCCCAGATTCAAGAGATGAGAAACGAGCAGGAAAAAAAATGAATGTTTCTCTATTTATTAATGGAGAGAGCTGCAAAGCAATGTGGCTGTCTTTCAGTCTATCTCCAGTGGGCACTGTGCCCTGAGAATTGTAATTGAATGGCAAATGTTTTGCTTTAGAATATAAGTGCTAAACAGAGCAGAACTATGATTATCTGCATAATAAAATATATGGTATTTAAAAATCAGTCTCATGAGAGCATTATAACATCATTTTATTTTCCCAATGTCAAAACTACCCGAACTTTCCTGTTTCTTTCCTTTGCCTGCCTTTTTGTTCTTTCTTTTTTCAGGAAGTGGATTTTAAAAGAAAACTACCAAACATTAAAATAAGTTTCCAAACCATTTCATGAGTTGCCAAACCTTTCCTCAGGTCTTGAGTTCATCCTGCATGTTTCTCTGGGAGGGGACACCATTGTTGCCAAAAGCTCTTCTCCTCCGAAATCCTGCTAAGCCTGAGAATGAAAACTAAGGAGGAAGTGGGAGAGGAGAGCTGCAAACACTGAAAACCCTGCTAGGTAAGACCCTAGGATCACTGGGGAGGGCTGAGCTTCTAGTAATCCTACTCTAAAGACGGCTGTGGAAGCTACATTTCAAGGTGTTGACCTTGGATTTTTCTGGAATTATCCTGGAGTGATGAATAGATAGAATTGTATCAGATCTGATAGAGAAAGTTTTAGTTCACAAATCCCACAAATACAGGCTTGCTGAACTAGAAGAGCAGTAACTGTCTTTAGTCATGGATCAGGAATCAATGGTGATGGACACTTGTCTAAGATTATCATATGAAAGTAAACCTAGCCATGTGAAGTACTCTTAATGATTATATCACCTTTTATCACCTAGTGAAATTTCTTGAACCAAGTGTTTTGATCAAAAATGGTATACAAAGGATTTAGGTCTATTTGAAAAGTAACACAGTGTGTTTTCCAAAATAGATTAAGACTGAAACAATCTTAATTCATAAGACACTTTCTTTTTTTTATGCTTTCTTTTCTTTTTCTTTCTTTCTTTCTTTTTTTTTTTATTAAGTTTTGATGTCATTTTTAAGTTTACATCACAATTGTGATGGATAAGGTCAACATTGGATGCAGTTTTCAGTTTTACCACTAGATGGAGAATATATCTTCTCACCAAGTTCTTAAAAGTGGCTATTTAGTGCACAGTACAGTGCTAGGCCCTGCCCACGATCAGTAGAAAATGCAGATAATAAACATCATTATAGTCTAGTGGGGATAACACAAGAACTCAAGTGTGTATATTTCAAAGCCGTATGTAGGTTTTTTTGTTTTTTTTTTTTAAACGTGGTCTGACTATGTTACTTAAGTAGGGCCTGAACTCTTGGGCTCAAGTCAGCCTCCTGATTCTCTCCCAAGTAGCTGGAATGATAGCCACTTGCTTTCAAAGCAGAATATAATTATAAACTCTAGACTACTCTATGGAAACTCAAAAGAAAATAACTCCAAAAACTGAGCAGATTTTTGGATGAAGTGGTATTTGGGTTCTGAAGTTCAAGTAGCATTTCAGCAGACCATGGTGAAATGTGCAGAGGAAGCAAGCATGATAGTACGGTTTTCTTGGCAGAGATAAGACTCAAGATGTAGTTCAGCACTAGCTGGCTGTAAATTTGGAAATGCCTAGATTATAATTAATTTAGTCAGTGATGGAGGTGCCCTTGGAGGTTTCTTTGAAGTAGCAATTAATGAACCAGGCTGTTCCTTCACATTCCTTCCTCAGGCAGAGTGCTGACTCCCTCCTCCCCACACCACAGCCCTCCTACTTACTAGAATGACCAGAAGGCAAATTTCTGGAGTGTGGGAGATTTCAGTTGTTTATCTTTGGGTCTGTAGCACTGTGCTAGATACTTGCTAGCTGCTCCAAAATAAGAGGCATATAGGAGAAATGGAATGGTTTATTAAAGGGAAACAAATAATAATTGCTGGGACTAGGATAGCAACGATGAGAATGCCAGAGATATTTTTAAGATAGATTCAAAGATGTTATAATAGATATATATGAGATGGTAAATGTGACAGAAAAAAATACACTCAAGTTAATTTTCTCTATTTTTCTTCTGATGTAAATGGTACTTGTGTTATTACTTTGGCTGTTTTAAAACTGAAATTGGCCTACATTAAATATTATACATTTCATATCAATAAGAATATTCAAAAGAATATACTACAGCCAGGTGTGGTGTCACATACCTGTAATCCCAGCAACTCAGAGACTAAAGCAAGAGGAGTTTAAGTTCGAGGCAAGTCTAGCAACTTAGTAAGAATTTAAAAAAAAAAAAAAAAAAAAAGTGTCAGGATTAAAAAATAAAAGGAATTAGATTATAACTCAGTGATAGAGTAATCCTGGATTCAATCCCTAGTACCAAAAAAAAAAAAAAAAAAAAAAAAAAAATACATATACAATACTAGGAAGGTAACTAAAACATCAGTCTGCGAATTTTGTTAAGACAGCATTATTAAGCACATACGTATATTGCTCCAATGTAACAGATACAGTTGGGACAGAGATTAAAAACTGGTGACATAAGGTCTGCTATTGCTACAGATATGTTTTGTTAAATTTGCACAATGTTTTAAAATATTTCAATTGATATTAATTTACAAGTCATGAGATTTTCACATGCAATCTGGATTTCTGGCCTTTCTTCAAAAATTGGAAAATCACACAACAAAGCGTCCCTGTTCTCACACAGCATAATCAGCTGAGGTTGGATAGAGACCCTCCTATGAAACTGTACACGTGCTGTACTGTTTCCTCAGGCCTCCTGCTCCCTTTTGTAATGTACAGGATCTGTTTTCTCATTTACATTACCCGTGTGACCCACAGACATTTGATTTGTGTGACCTCTGTGTCTACTGGTGAATTTTAGTATCTTCACCAAGCTGGTCATTACCAGTTATTACACACTGGTTTTCTTTTTTTTTTTTTTTTTTTTTTTTTTTTTTTTTTTTTTTTTTTTTTTTTTGGTGCTGGGGATCGAACTCAGGGCCTTGTGCTTACAAGGCAAGCACTCTACCAACTGAGCTATCTCCCCAGCCCCACACACTGGTTTTCTAAAACTCTCCATAGTAACCACATTTTGGTCAGTGTGGAAAATCCATTTTGTTTATAACTGAGCAAACAGGCCATTACTCAATAAGCTGAGTGGGCTGGGCCACTTGCTAATGAAGTACAAGTAAGAAGTAAGACCAAAGAATATAAGACAGAGTATAGGACCAAAGAATGATCACATAATTATCCTAACAGCTGAGAACAATGAGTATGGGCAGAGAGGGCAGAAAAATGTCTATTTCTGAAGCAAAACAATCAATGTAGTACTTGTACACTTTGGTAGTGAGATTTTCTGACATATATTCATGTAATTTTTTATTTTCCTACTTCTCTGATCAATTTAGGATCCATTGCCTTAAGAAGAGTTAGGATTTTTTTTTTTTTTTTTTTTTTTTTTTTTGTACTGGGGATTGAACCCAGAGGCACTAAGCCACATCCCCAGCCCTTTTTATATTTTATTTAGAGACAGCATCTCTTTGAGTTTCTTAGGGCCTCTCTAAGTTGCTGAGGCTGACTTTGAACTCAAAATCCTCCTTCCTCAGCCTCCCAAGCCTCTGGGATTACAGGTGTGCACCACAGTACTGGCATGAATTAGAATTTTTTGTACCAAAGAATGCAAATAGTCACTGTTTACCTCTTGAAGCCCATTTCAGAAGCAAGAGTCTTAATAGTCAATCTCTCAGTCAGGGTCTAACTTGGAAAATAGAAACCACTTTAAAGAACTTACAGCAGAGGGAAATTAGCATAGGCAGCTGGATACAAAGGCAATGCAGGAGGTGCAAAGCCAGAGTAGTCGATGACATCCCCCAGAGGTCAACCACATCGACAGGGCTGGAGAGACAAGGGGTCCCCCCTGGATCCACAGGAGGGCAGAGCAGCTTCTACCAAGTACCTCCCAGGCACCGGGAAAGACTCCAACTTCTCCTTCCTGGAACACCATCTCCTATTAGTATCTCCAAGGGCTGAACACAGCCAGTGCCAGCTGCCATGGAGGCCTGCAATCATCCAATCATCGAGCCCCAGACCAGAACTGGTTATGGGAAGGGCAGGAATTATGGGCAGAACAAACAGCTCAGGGCCTGCTTGCTGATGACAAGGGCCAGCCATTTGAGACAGAACAGGGTTTCGTTCTGTTATTAACTTAGAAAACATTCTTTTTAAATATCTAGATCTAATGCATAGAGGAGCAAGTTTCAAGTTTTTAATATAAACCATAGTGTATAAGACATGAATGAGGTCATGGCAATTTCCTGTCACACAAAAAAGCAATAAAACCCCTTCTGGGTTTGGGAAGGCTGTGAAGATGGGGGAAGGGACCAGGTGGCGCAGGGCAGGATTCTCTGTGAATGGGGACATTTGCATGCCTGAGATTCCTAGGACAGTGGGGCTCAGGCTCTCTTTCCGTCTGGAAATTTAGAAGGAACCTTAAAGAATGCCCCACATCAACATGGGAATGCCAGTCGAGCAGAAGAGTGGGGTGGGGCGGTTGAGCCCAGAAGCAGTCGGATTGTGACTTGCCAGGGTTTTCCAGGGTCATCAGTGCCTGGACGAGATCTACAGGCCTCATGCCTCTATGTGGGGTGCACAACTGCAGAGAGGGCCTGTGGGATTCAGAGGGCTGGGTTCAGTTGGGAGGCATATACCTCTAGCAGGGCCCCAAGACAAGCACCCGAGGCATCCAGGGCGGGAGATGGCAGGCCCAGTAGCATGCAGTGCTTGTGATAGAGTAACACACCATAGATGAGGCCAGCAAGCGGTGGAGGCCAGTGAATGGGCCAGACCTTTTCTCCTGAGTTTCTTTAAAGGGACAGGATGAAATATTGCCATTTGAAAAAATAAGGGACTTTCTGTTTTTATTGACACATAAAGTAAGTTACATTTTTTTGCATCTGAGTCATGTTGACCATAAACTTCAAATCTACTCCATGTGTAGGGTTTCAGACAAGTATGCCTGCTCTGAATCTAAATGCACACACGTGCTGGGCTTGGCAAGAGGCACCTGTAGTCCTGATGACACAGAGGTTGAGACAGGAAGATCCCTTGAGCTCACAAGTTCAAGACCAACCTGGACAACATAGGGAGACCCTGTTTCAAAAACCAAAACCAAAACACAGACTGCAAACCCATACCACACAGAGTACACATACACACAGTTCTTGTGCACAGACTAGACATAAACACACAACATACGGATTGCATACACACACATGTTCAACCCTTCCATGGCCTTCGTTGTTCTAGGCTGAATCAGCCTTTCCCTGAAGCAACGTTTACCTTTTTAATGGGTGAATGATCATTGGGCAAAAATATCATTTGGGGAAAAAAAAAAAATCTTGGTTTAAAATTTCTAGGTATCATACACAATTCCAGATTCATTTGTCCTGGAAAATTACCTGTGATCTCCAGAAAGACCTTTAATCTAGATGTCCCCCGCCCCATCACCAAGAAGGCCTCTGCATGGAATGTTGAATATCCCTCTTTTTAAGCCCTGAAGGTTTACCCAGGTGGCCTTGGTCTTAAGGAAAATTCCCCATTCTTCCTTCATCAGTGGCTCACTTTCATTCTCCCACCCCTTAGGAAGCTTCAAAGAGGCAGGCAGAGCCCTGCCTGATGAGGGACAAGTTACAGGAAGACTTTTAACAGGCCCTGCAAGCAGACATGGGCAGAATGTGCCTTGTAGGTTGGAGGCATCATTGTCACCTACTCTGTATATATGGCCCTCCCCCAGAGGCTGTGCATGGTGTACACAGTGGCCCTCACTTTATGTCAACAGGGGTAAGCAGCTGTCTTTCCTTAAAAGAATCAAAAGTGCAGGCAGACTCCTCAACCCAAAACTCTTCTTCCAGCAAGAGACAGAATCTTCCTTGGCAGACCCTGGGAGCCTCCTGAGCCCAGGTTCTTCCAACCAGTGGGTCTTCCGTGATTTCCTCTCTACCCTCATCTCCCAAGTCAGCCTGAGCTTCTTTATCAATAATTATTGGTGCTTTTTCAAGCAAGCTATATCTTGTCTCCTCTAAACCCAGTTGTTCAAGTGTCTCTTAAACCTCCACATTTATGGCCTGACTTGTTTAATGAATTTGCTTGAGCCTTCATGTCTTTCTCTCTGAAAAGAGATTCCATTCTTGGAACTGCTCAGAATCCAACAAAGAAGCCTTCAACAACACATTGCACATTCTGTTCTTTCTTCTCCTGCCAGCTCTCCGGGGTCTTCCTTCAGTTAGCGCACTGGTCTGTGTACCCCTGCTCTCTACCCACTAAGACTGAATCCAGAACTCACAGGTCTCCTCCAGTTCATGGGGAGCAATGGAGCACCAACTCGGGCTCTCTGCATCCACCAAACGTATCACAGTACCATTACTACCCTACTGAGGCTGCCCATGGTGGCATGGAGCATTCTGCAGGGGGTTTCCTCCTACAGGTCATGAAGGAAGTGGGTAGAGGCTCCTTCTCCTCTGATTACTTAACCAAGCCCCATCAACCTGTCTCCCCAGGGCAGGTTTGGACCGGCAGGGAGTTGGAAACAGGCCCCACTAGGGCACTTCAGCTCTCTGGCTGTCTTCCCTCCCCGTCCAGGAAAAGTTTCTTGGTTTTCCTGCCTGAGACGGAGTCAGGGAAACTGCCCATGAGTCACAGTCTGTATTGTTCCCTACTCTACAGTTACTTTTTATAAAGCCTAAACTCTAATTCTTTGATTTGGTTTAAGCTGTGGAACCAAGCCCTTTTTAAATTACAAGCAAAAGCATTTTTTTTCTCAAAGACTTGACTCATAAAAATCCACAGTGCTATGATTTGACTCTTTTGCCAGGTGTTAACTTAAAGATTCGTCCAACCCTGCAATTAAATCATTTCTTTGTAGGCAGTATCTACCCTCACCACACAATGAATGCCCTTATCCTGTGGTTGGAGAACTGCAGAATAATTGTAGGAGATAAAAATAATCCTGGCTGAAATTTCCAAATACTATTCCAGAACACCTTTAGAAACAAGTGAGACATTGTTTTGCTTTGAAATGATGACTGATAGTATAGTTTTGTTTTTACTCTTTGTATTTCTTCAAAACCGCTGTCATGACTTTGAAGATATCTGATGAACCACATTACTACTCCCATGTCTTGCAAAGTCTTTATGGAAAGATGGATGTTAAATAGAATTATGACCGGACATAGTGGCACAGGTCTGTAACCCCAGTGACGTGGGAAACTGAGGCAGGAAGAGGTCAAATTCATGGCCAACCTCAGAGACTTAGCAAGATCCTGCCTGTAAAAAATAAAAAGGGCTGGGTACATAGCTCAGTGGTAGATTCCCCCTGGATTCAATTCAAAAACAAACAAAAAAGAGTTATGTTTTAAAGATTTTATCAAAGTTTCTGGACTTAGGGATTTCCTTATGACATCTGGTTAGTTCTGATTTATTAAAGGTCTCTTCACAATCTGTTTTTCAACAGGAAGATTCCCTGCTTAAATATGGAGCTCATTTTTATAGGTGAAGATATGAATGGATTAGTAATTGAACTAAAACTTCATTTGTAAATTTATGAGGAAGTAGGATAAATTTAAGACTTACTTAGCAGCTTGTTTAGTCTGCTTTTTTACCACTGTGACTAAAGGATCAGACCAGAACAATTTTAGGGAAGGAAACGTTTATATGCAGGCTTAAGGTTGCAGAGGTTTCAGTCATGGACAGCCAGGTCCATTTCTCAAGTCTCGAGGTGAGGCTGAACATCGGGGTGGAAGAGTCTGTTGCAGGGAAGCAGCCCACATGGTGATAAGAAGGCAGAGAGACTCAACTCTCCAGATACAAAATATACACCCCATAGCCACGCCCCCATTGAGCCACTCCCTCCAGCCACACCCCACCTGCCTCCAGTTACCATCAGTTAATCTCAGTAGGTATTAATTCACTGATTAGGTCAAGGCTATAACCCGAGTATTTCTCCTCCAAACCTTGCATTATCTCACACGAAGCTTTTGGGGGACACCTCACATCCAAACCATAACACAACTTGTTCCTCCAGATCTCCATTCTGGTTATAATATTTAGTTACTCCTTGGGAAGAAGTTTCTTGAAAGAACTTTCAGTGTTTTGTTTTGTTTTTCAAGAATCTTTAAATAATCTAAATAATTCTTTGTACTGAGTAACCAGATAAACCCTAACCTATGTCTCCTGACCCTGTAGATTTTCTCTGCTTTAGTATCTGTGGCTAGTCTTAATTTCTGCCTAGGACATGATCTAATATTGTTGAAGGTATAATGTGTTTTAAAAATACTTTGTAAAGAGTCTTTTCACCCTACAGAATTAATGAGGAAATGATGTTTTTATTAAAGGATTGCAAATATTTTTTTGTTGGCTAAGTATTCTATGGTTTTCAAATTATCTCAGACTACAGCTCGACAACACTCTTTAATAATGAAGAAGTTGCTTTGAATTTCTAGGTAATAGGCATTTACTGCAGAGATATTCTGACTGATTTAGAGAAAGTCATGCCTCTACTGCAGACAGCCTTCCCACTTCCCTGCTCTGTGTTCCGATGTCTTCATGGATTTTCCTTCCTGGAAATCTCCATGCTTTTCATTAAGGGGGAGTTAGGGCCTGCATGACCGGCATCCTCAAGGAGGACAATCTTGTTTCTTCTGGAAGGGAATAAGGCTAGTTTATTTGTAAAAGTTTACCTAAATTAATATTTTCATGTCCAAATTATTAATTGAAAAGAAATAGTCTAATTTACCACTAACTACATATTACATTGCTTTTAAGATAATGCTAGTCCAATTTTTAAAATATATAATCATGAAAGGCATGTGACAAAATAACAATCACTGTCCTCTTCATCTTCTTGTTGTGTTCCTTAGATGCAATCATTCCCAATTCTTTTGTTTCTATTAGCACTTTCTTTTCTTTTTTTTTTAATTTATTTTTCATTTTCTTCAATAGTTTTTAGCTGTTGATGGACCTTTATTTTATTCATTTATTTATATGGGGTGCTGAGAATCGAACCCAGTGCCTCACACATGCTGAGCAAGCATTCTACCACTGAGCCACAACCCCAGAGCCAGCACTAACTTCCATCTTTATACATAATATGCAAACTTCACTATTTGCCAATTTTAGAGTTGTCTGCATGATCTACTCCATCCTGCCAATAGTTTTTCCACATTCTTATTAAGTTCATTTTCAGTGTTTTTCATTAACACAAGTATATATGGATAGATATTCAAGTAGTATGAATGAAGGGTACTAGTGGTTGATAGTTTTCACTCTAGGGCACTCAGGTGATCAGTTGGCATAGATATATCTATTGTCAAAGGTCAGCATCTATAGATCTTTCCATCTCCTGTCTGTGGTTATAGACTGGTTATTGCTATTCTGAAACCCAGGGAAGGAGAAGAAAGTTTCACCTTTCAATATGTATAATACCACTTACCTTGCTTAAAATCTCTCAGCTTATCCTCACTGTCATCAATTCCTGGTTCAATTTCTCCAAAGTGTCCCTTCTGCTGCTAGTGTTGGGGTTAAGAGGGGTCCTGACTGCTTGGAGTATGTATGGTAACCCAGGAATCTGACTTGCTTATATAGATCTTCAATCTCCTTGCTTTTGTCACACACACACACACACACACACACACACACACACACACATCCCCACCCAGGTCTTCTGAGATACCTGGCACCTCCAATTTCTGAACATTTCCAGGGCTCTGGAAATCAAATCAGCTCCATCCCAATAATATTCCCCTTAATAGAAAGTTTTCCAACTTAAAATTATGTCTATTGATTATATTTAACATGTACAAGAAAAGGGAGAGATAGGAAATCTATCTTCAAATAAGCAGTATCAAAGAATCAATTGGATTTGGTTCATTGTTGTTATGAAGAAAAGTTCCTGTATTAATGCAGAAATATTCTGAAGTAAAATGACTGGACCAGGACTTTGTGACCTAATCAGTCCATCCTCGTTTGAATGGACTAACTGGGTGGTAACTGTAGGAGGTGGGTTGGGGCTGGAGGAGTTGGGTCACTAGGGCTGTGTCCTGAAAGGGTACATCTTTCCTGTAGCCCTTTTCCCTCTCTCTCTGCTTCCTGGCTGCCAAGAATGGAGCAGTGCTCCTCCAACAAGCCCTCCTTCCATGATGCTCCACCTCCCTTTGGACCCACAGTAATGGAGTCTGCTGACCATGAGTTGAATCTCTGAAATCGGAGCCCAAAGAAACTTCTCCTCCTCCAAATTGTTCTTAGCAGATATTTTGGTCACAGTAATGAAAAGCTAATGTAATTGTCTATATGTAATTATAATTCATACTTTTTACTTAATTACACTATAGAGATTTCTGCTATTCTCCATTAGTTAGGTTAATAAGTTTTCTTTTAAACAGAGATAAATATTGCTAATTATTTAGAAAGGAATCTCAAGGTAGCACTTGTCTTTTGCCAGAGGTCTTACTGGAACAGTGGTCTGGGGCCCCTGCACTATAGGTGAGATCAAAGAGCCTTCACTTTACTCTTCGGAATATTCTAGCAACTCCAGGAACACAGGAGAACAAGAGTTGAACTCTTCCTCTCCAGAGTACACTGAGGTAGTAGAAGAGCAGCAGGCTCTATCTAATTCCATTCCTGACTAGAAGGCATTAGAAACACCTTCCCAGGGGTACCCTGCACCCAGGCAGTAAGATGTCCCCAGAGTCTATACACGCTTTGTGTTCCTTGTCTTCCCAGTGAATTTACCTGGAGGCACACATGGTTGGAATTGGTGTAGCTACCAAGTGAAATTGTTGCACAAGAATGCCCTATTGCTGAGTGGAATCCTGACTTCAACATGGCTTCTGGGATTAACATATTTATGATTTCCTTCACTTTCTAATATCAAATAAGAGTGAAGGACTTATTGATTTTGAATTGGGTGGCACCTGAGTATAATGTCAATCCAAACATATTCTTTGTGTTTTTTTTGGGGGAGGATGTGAGTGGCTGGCTTCTTATTCATGTAAATGTTGGCATTAATCTAGAACACAATCATGGATATAAAAGATGATTAAGAAATGGTCATTGCTTTTAGCTGGAAATACTCTTAAAACACTAATTCCCATTCTTTAAATCCTAAGTGTGTGGATATGGGAATCTTTTTTTTTTTAATTTATTTTTATTGGAAACAAATGGGATACATGTTGTTTCTGTTTGTACATGGAGCAACAGCATACCATTTGCATATTCATACATTTACATAGAGTAATGATGTTTGATTCATTCCGTTATTTTTTCCTTCCCCCCCCACCCCCCCACCTCTCTTTTCCCTCTATACAGTCCCTCCTTCCTCCATTCTTGTCCCCCTCCCACCCCCCATCATGTGTCATCATCCGCTTATCAGTGAGATCATTCATCTTTTGGATTTTTGAGATTGGCTTATCTCACTTAACATGATATTCTCCAATTTCATCCATTTGCCTGCAAATGCCATAATTTTATCATTCTTTATAGCTGAGTAATATTCCATTGTATATATATACCACAGTTTCTTTATCCATTCATCAATTGAAGGACATCTAGGTTGGTTCCACAATATGGCTATTGTGAATTGAGCAGCTATGAACATTGATGTAGCTGTATCACTGTAGTATGCTGATTTTAAGTCCTTTGGGTATAAGCCAAGGAGTGGGATAGCTTGGTCAAATGGTAGGTCCATTCCAAGTTTTCTAAGGAATCTCCACACTGCTTTCCAGAGTAGCCCCACCAGCAATGTATGAGTGTATCTTTTTCCCCACATCCTCGCCAACACCTATTGTTGCTTGTATTCTTGATAATCGCCATTCTAATTGGGGTGAGATGGAATCTTGGTGTAGTTTTGATTTGCATTTCTCTTATTACTAAAGCTGGTGAACATTTTTTCATATGTTTGTTGATTGTTTGTAGATCTTCTTCTGTGAAGCGTCTGTTCATATCCTTAACCCATTTGTTGATTGGGTTATTTGTATTCTTGGTGTAGAGTTTTTTGAGTTCTTTATATATTCTGGAAATTAGTGCTCTATCTGAAGTGTGAGTGGCAAAGATATTCTCCCACTCTGTAGGCTCTCTCTTCACATTGCTGATGGTTTCCTTTGCCGAGAGAAAGCTATTTAGTTTGAATCTATCCCAATTATTGATTCTTGCTTTTATTTCTTGTGCTATGGGAGTCCTGTTAAGGAAGTCTGATCCTAAGCCAACAAGGTGAAGATTTGGACCTACTTTTTCTTCTATAAGATGCAGGGTCTCTTGTCTGATTTCAAGGTCCTTGATCCATTGTGAGTTGAGTTTCGTGCATGGTGAGAGATATGGGTTTAGTTTCATTCTGTTGCATATGGATTTCCAGTTTTCCCAGCACCATTTGTTGAAGAGGCTATGTTTTCTCCATTGCATATTTTTGGCCCCTTTGTTTAGTATGAGAAAATTGTATTTATTTGGGTTTGTGTCCATGTCCTCTATTCTGTACCATTGATCTACCTGTCTATTTTGGTGCCAATACCATGCTGTTTTTGTTACTATTGCTTTGTAATATAGTTGAAGTTCTGGTATTGGGATACCCCCTGTTTCATTCTTCCTGCTAAGGATTGCTTTAACTATTCTGCGTTTCTTATTCTTCCAGATGAATTTCATGATTGCTTGCTCTATTTCTGTAAGGTATGTCATTGGGATTTTAATTGGAATTGCATTGAATCTGTATAGCACTTTTGGTAGTATGGCCATTTTGACAATATTAATTCTGCCTATCCAAGACCATGGGAGATCTTTCCATCTTCTAAAGTCTTCCTTAATTTCTTTCTTCAATGTTTTGTAGTTTTCATTGTAGAAATCTTTTACCTCTTTGGTTAGATTGATGCCCAAATATTTTATTTTTTTTGAGGCTATTGCAAATGGAGTTGTTTTCCTCATTTCCCTTTCAGCTGTTTTGTTGCTTGTGTATAAAAGTGCTTTAGATTTATGCGTGTTGATTTTATAGCCTGCTATTTTGCTGAATTCATTGATGAGGTCTAGAAGTTTTCTGGAGGAGGTTTTTGGATCCTCTAAATAGAGAATCATGTCATCAGAAAATAGTGACAGCTTAAGTTACTCTTTTCCCATTCGTATCCCTTTAATTTCTTTAGTCTGCCTAATTGCTCTGGCTAGAGTTTCGAGGACAATATTGAATAGAAGTGGTGAAAGAGGACATCCCTGTCTTGTTCCCATTTTTAAAGGGAATGGTTTCAGTTTTTCTCCATTAAAAATGATGTTGGCCATGGGCTTAGCATAAATAGCCTTTACAATGTTCAGGTATGTTCCTACTATCCCTATTTTTTCTAGTGTTTTGAGCATGAAGGGGTGTTATATTTTGTTGAATGCTTTTTCTGTGTCAATTGAAATAACCATATGATTCTTATCCTTCAGTCTATTGACATGATGGATTACGTTTATTGATTTACGAATGTTGAACCATCCTTGCATTCCAGGGATGAACCCCACTTGATCGTGGTGCACAATTTTCTTAATATGTTTTGTATACGTTTTGCCAATATTTTGTTAAGGATCTTTGCATCTATATTCATCAAGGATATTGGTCTAAAATTTTCTTTCCTTGATGTGTCTTTTCCTGGTTTGGGTATGAGGGTGATATTAGCTTCATAGAATGAGTTTGGTAGGGTTCCCTCCTTTTCTATTTCCTGGAATACTTTGAGAAGTATTGGAATGAGTTCTTTGAAGGTCTTGTAGAACTCGGCTGAGAATTCGTCTGGTCCTGGGCGGATATGGGAATTTTAAGTGGAGCCCCTTTCCTGGAAAACCACTAACGACAATCCTTAAATATGAAGAACAATAGGAAACAATAATAGAAAAATCAAATCCCAAATCTAATTAAAGGAAAGCTCTGATTTTGAGATTGGAAATGAATGACCAGCATGTTAAATAAACTAAGGTGGCAATGTCCTCTCTGGCATAGCTCACAGTGGACCAGGTCAGGGAGACAGGCTCCAGGGAAATCACATACAACCTAAGCCCCACAGGCAGAGGCTCTACGTTTCCAGGAGAAGAGTCTTACATGTTCTGTGTGACCCAAAGCAATGATGTAGATGTTTGTATCTTGATTGCCTTATCTAAAAAACAGGCTGCCCACCTCTTAGGACTTTTGTGAAGATTATTAGAGCAAAACCCTTAGATGAGGGTCTGGTACAATGTAACTTAGCAGTTACTATTGAAGGATATGGAAATGACAACTCTCAATACAGTGACCTGGGAAGAGGGAGGGAGGAAGAAGGCAAAACATTGATAATGCTGATCCTTTCCCAGTATGTCCTTTCCCAGTGACAGGACAATCCCTGGGAAGGAAGAAAACATCACCCAGTGACAACACCATCCTAGGTAGGATAATGTCAAACCAAACATATCCATCAAGCCTAAAATGACAGTCTCTGGGAAGAAGCCAAAACATTGATCCTTCCCCAAATAAATCCTTTCCTAGTGGCAGTACAATAGACCCTGGAGGGAAAGAGATAAAAGCACTGGATACTGAACTCTAGACCCTCCATCTTTGCTCAGTAAAAACAAATTTTACATTCTCACAAACTGCTTTCTAAGTGCCCAAACTGATATGTTCTGATAAAGTGTTCAATGGTTAAGTCATCTCCCAGAGTGTAACCTATATAAACGCAGACCTCCCCTGTAATTGGGGCCACTTTCTACCCAGAAGGTGAACCCTCTGATGTCTCACTCTGCTGCTGAATGAAGGCTTTGCTGAATTCGTGAGGTCTGCACCCATCCAGGTCACTTTTGTGCTCACAACTATGATCACCTACTGCCTAAGGAAAGAAGGAAACAGACAAATGCTAAAACAAAACAAAATAGATGGGGGTTGGGGTTGAATTAGCTAGAAATGATGCCCTGATCACCCAACCGAGGGCCTCTCCCTTCTACTTCCAACTGGTATGTACTTCCATTCAGGAAATCCAGGACTGCATCAGCTGAATAAGCTAACTGCACTGTAGTCCAGCCCCTTACCAGCATGTGACACTCTTATCATACCAACTCTCTGTTCTCATGTGAGCCATGCCTGTGAGCCACAGCTCTCCACAGATGGCATAAAATGCTTCATCAAGGGGCAGCAATGCCCTTTCTCCTTGTTTCTCACCTTTGACCTGAAAATCATGTGGGACTTATTTCCTAAGTATTAGCCCAATGGTTAACTCCAAATTATCTGTGCTAAGAGAGGGGAAAAAAGAGACACAGGTGGTCATTGTATTAGTTAGCTTTGCATCACTGTGACCCGAATACGTGACATAAACAACTTAAAGCAGGAAAAGTTTATTTTGGCTCGCAGTTTTGGAAGTTTCAGTCCATGGTTCCTGGGTCCATTGCTCTGGGCCAAGAAGAAGAAGGAGCAGGAGAGGGAAGTAGGTAAGAGGGGAGAGGGGATAAACACTTCCAGGCCACATTCCAGTGGCCTACTTCCTCTACTAGGTCCCATGTCCTGGTAGTCCACTCATCTGTCCAATCAAATGATTAATCCACTGAAGAAATCAGAGCCTGCATGATCCAATCATTTTCTGAACCTTTGGTGAATTAGGAACCATGCTTTCAAGGTGAGATTTGGGAGACATTTCAGATCAAAACCCATAAGAGTTATGAAGAACAACAGCTTCAAAACTCCCTTATAATTTGTGATTTTTGTGTTTAGGAATTTTATATTTGAGAATTCATGTCTAAATATTCTGATAAACAGAACTTTGAGCAAAATAAGTCTTGCTAAAAGACCGACCTCTAAGAAGTCAGAAAGTGTATCCCATCCTCCATCCATAATCCAGCACAAAGTCCTGCTGTGTTCCTCCCCTGTGCTGGGATGCACTGTAGCATCCCAATGGGGGAAAACATGCCTAACTGGCATAGGTTAGAGGCAAATATTGATACCACCAGTTATCGGTGACAAGTTCTGCTTCCTCAAATGTCGAAGTTTGAACATTAGAGAAGCATGCCGAGGCAAGCACATAAAGCAGGTTTTATTTAAAAATAGTAACACAGACTTCTCCTAGGAGGGAGAAGGGGCCGTACCTGGTATTCTGGTATCCCAAGAAGTGAGAATGTCCTGCCCCTTTTATAGACTTGTACTTTCTTTGTTCTCCTGCTCTCTCCCTGCTTCCTAGGCCCAGGAGGTGCCAGTGGGATGGCCAAAAGGAGAAGCAGATGGGCAGGGGAGGGGCCAAGGCAGGAAGCAGTCCAGGGGGCATTAATTAACAACTCCCTGCCTGCAGCATTTTGGGAGGGGTAGTATAGGCAGGTAATCTTGATAATCAAAGGGCTCTGGAGACACTGACATTCTAATCTCCCAGAGGTGGTCTCCAGCTTCCTGATCTAAGCTGGCCTCCATTTTCTCCTTGATCTGACCTGATTACCTATTCTACACTAACTGCCTGTCTTTTTAATTCTGGCTTCAATACTATGTCATTAATAAGGGACTTGAGTGTCTGCAGATTTTGATGTCCATATGAATCCTGGAACCAATGCCCCATGGCTATACCAAGGGAGATCCATAATTGGTAAAGAAGCAGCTGTTACCGATATTAGCTGAGATAGGGGCATGTTTGGTTGGTCATTTTCATGGTTAAGATAATGTCCATGTTTGTCTGTGAAGGGATATGGAAAATAATATTCCTATAAGGTAACCCCAAAGAAAAATGGAGAGAGGTGCGACTTGGGAGGAGGGAGGGGAAATTAGTCAAAGATTAATCTCCCCGCAGATCCTTTTCTGATAACAATGGGCCCTGGGGGAAAGAGGCAGATAATGAATGCTGGGCCCTAAACCTTGGCCTTCCCCCATGGCAAATTAGTCCTAAATGGAGGCACAGAAAACAACAATGGGCAATATTTGAGTACTCATCCCTCGGGGGCTGGACTCTTATCTCCCCAGACGAGGAGTTTTAACCTTTTTACAACTACTCTCCTAAATTAGTCTTAACCTGTACAACTAGCTCCTAACAGTCAAAACTGCACGTGCACAACTTCCAATGATTATATCATCTCATTGTATACTAAAAAACCCAAAACTCTCTCTGTAACTGATGGCCATTTTCACATCTAGAAAATGAGCCCTGATGGTGCCAAGTCTGCCAATGAATAAAGTCTTCTCTGTTTCCCGTTGAGGTCTGCATCCTGTCCTTTTGCACTTACAGTCTGCCTTCAAACATGATTGCAGGGTCATCTCATTTCTGTCCTGATCACTCCTGATGTTAGAGTAGCCTTGTCTGAAGTTGTTCTACGAAATGACTTAAGTACAATAGGAGAAGGTTAAAGTCGAGATATGAGTGCCAAAACTGTGCTAAGGGTCAGAGGCTTCTTATCTTTTTTAAAGTCAAATTTGTGATATGCCGAGTTCTGAAAGATCCCATCAGGCAATACCAGTGATGGGAAGGAATATAAGAGTGCTGCGCAGTAGGAAGGGATGATGGGAAGCCATGGACAGGCTGGAGACAACATCTGAGGAGTCACACAAGTTGGTTGGGAAAACAGAGGAGCACACTGCCAGAAGCAAGCATGAGTCCATCCATCGGTCCCTGAGATCTCATCAGACCCAGAGAGCACAGGTGAGGAGGAGACACAGGAGGAGATAGGGAAGGAATGGGTTCCTAGGCTTCCTTGTGTAGTGTTATAAGAGAACAGTTCAATAGGTTTGTCCCACGGATGTGAAGATAGAGTGACTCATGTCCTAATCTTTCACATCCTGGAAACCACTGAAGGTTTCAAAGATGCAGTTTTTTTTTCTGAGTCAATCTCAAAATGTTCACCTTCACTAACTAGTAGATTAATTGTGAACTAGATATTCAGAACAGAAAATAAGTTGAATTGATAGTGTTGGGGTTCAATATCGACCAATCCCCAGAGAGTCAAAGTGCACACATGGTAATGCAAGACATACAACGAGGTTTTATTGCAAGCTCGAGCTTGGACCGCAACCAGCCTCTCAGACCACTACAATGGTTGAGTGGGGAGTGGCCCGGAGGGGTGAGAAAGCACTCTATTTCAAGCATTCACACACAAAGACCTGTATATTATTGGTTAACACTTGAACAGCTAAACATTTGTCCTCTTTGGTTGGGTTCCACCAATCTATCTGATTCTCATTGGGTCCTGCCAGAACTGAACAGTCCTGGAGGAAGAAGGGAGGTGAACTATGCAGGAGATGAGTCGGGGCTAGGCCCCCCTGTCCTTGATAGATAAGGTTCCCGGGCAGCTGCACATTCCTCAGACAGGTATCTCTTAATAGCCTTGATAAGCCCGGGGGCCCAGCACATCCTATTTGTCCTGTATTGGCTCTTGAGGGCGCTGTTGCAACTGCCCGCATCCTGGTGATTAAGATAGTTTCTCATTCCTTAGTGTTTGCGCGCCCTTTCCTGTGGGGGGTTTTATAGATGTCACCTTGTTCTCAACAATAGGTCCTAAGGTAGGGTTGTTGGGGGGGTATGCATGTATCCAGAATGAAGGAATAGATATAGATATAGATGTAACAGTGAAGCCAGAATTGGGGACAGGTAGTTAGAGTAGAAATAGGGGATGGGGTCAGATTGAGGAAATGGGGGCCATGAAAGCCATCTGCCTCTGGAAGTTGGAGACTACCCTGGGAGAATGGAATGTCAAGGACCTGCAGAGCCTACTGATTACCAAATTTACCTGCCCTTGTCAGAGACTACAGGCAGGAAGGTGCTAATTGATGCCCCCTGGGCCCTTACCTGACTGAATCACTTTGGCCCTCCCCCTGCCCATCCGCTTCTCACTTTCTGCAAAACCGGGCCTAGTCACGTAGGCAGGAAAGAAAGAGATAAGGGGGACAGAACCGGGAGAATAAAACCTATAAAACAGACAAGATTTGCTCAATCTGATGGATTCCACCTTTGGGTCCCCTTCTTCCACCCGGGAGAAGTATGCTTTTACTTCTCTTTAATAAAGCTTACTTTCTACTTTACGCATGCCTCGGTGTGCTTCTCTGGCATTATACTTCAATGCCTGAGGAAGCAGGACTCGTCACCAGTAAACACGGTATCAACAGTGGTCCACTTCACCTTTTGAATATAGCTCTGAGGCTTATTTTTAAGAGGGACATGTTTTCCTTTTCCTCTTCTCCCTCCCTAACCTGGGGGTGGGGAACAAGATTACCTGGAGTTGTCAGTTCTCCACAGGAAGGAGGTATCTGCCAGAGGATTTAGGAAGTGAATATCTCCCAAATTAACAAGTGAATGTTAATACACCATCAGGGACCCCCAGTCAGAGCACACCTGGAATGTAACTTTTGTAGCTCCTTTAAAAATCTCCCTGTCCCTCCTGGTGGGCAGAATCACAATCTCTGGGACAGGAGTCCTCTGTGCTTCTCTTTTTTTTTTTGGCGGTGCTGGGGATTTGAACCCAGGGCCTTGTGCTTGTGAGGCAGGCACTCTGTCAAATGAGCTATATCCCCAGCCCCCATGCTTCTCTTTTGCTAGCAAAGCAATAAAACCTCTTTTTCTCAACACTATGTCCTCCTTATTGAATTGGCATGGGGCAAGGAACAAGCTCTTGGTTACAAATTTGGTGAACCAAATGGAAACCAGAGCAGCCCCCCCCCACACTCCCTGTACCCCTTCCCCAGCTCTGGCTTTCTTGGGCAAGACTGGCACTCCAAGCAACCGCACTACCATGCTGAAGATGTAAAGTGAACTTTTTGAAAGCTTACTTCTGGAAAGTTAGGAGATGGGTGAGTGTGCCTCAGGTCGAACCAGTAAAGTAAAGGGAGGGACTGAGGGACTCACAGCAGCTGCCCAAGCCCCCTTTGCTTCAGGGAATTCCTGCCTTCCTTCCCTGCATAGTAAGGATTTCTCCATCTTTTGAGAAAAAGGAAACTGAATGCAGTAAATTCAAGACACCTTGGTCATTCAGTAAGCTCCCCTGGTGTGCACACCAAGACTGTTGATTCTACACATCTGGTTCCCCTTTGTGGGAATATCTGGTCCATTTTCATGGGGACATCTGTGGTGCTGCTGGTGTATAAGTGATGGCTAAGCAGGAATTGGGAACTTGGGGGGATTTCTCCCATCTGGTCTGTATGTTTTAAAGGTTCCTGTTCATAGGCCATGGTTTGGGGATCCTCTCTGTCTTTCTTTTGTTTGTATTTGTTTCTGGCCCCTTAAGACGTGGGCAATACTGTGTTGATCCTATAGATTTTTCGGGGGAAAGATCTTGGCTGAATGGGTCACCTATAGGTACAAACTGGCCTAAGAAAAAAATGATGTTTTACTGTAACAATGTGATCTTTGAATGGTTTTCTGAATTATTATTATTATTGTACAATCTTGCATTTGGGAGTTGGTCTGTCAGAGATTTAAAAAATGAAAGATTCTGTATGTACAGGAATGTATGCAATTACATAATGAGTCTTAACAGGCAAACACTAACTTGGATGCAAAAAGGTGCTCCCTCTAATGTTTGAGTATAGCACTACAGTAAAGAAAGATTTTTAAATTTTTCTTTTTCTCTTCAACCCAGTGCCAACAGTCTGAGTACTATTTCTCAGTCTGACCCCAGGCAGCTGCAGATCTTCCTGCTGTGGGTCAGGGACACCAGTCCTGGGATAAAGGAGAAAGAAGAATATCTCAGGAAGGCTGCCTGGTCTATAGAGAAATGGGCAAAGAGGACCTGGCCTCTACCCTGCTTTCCAGCCACTCTTTGCCCATGGCAGTAAAATCAGAGTTTGAGAACAGGGCTCAGTTCGCCACTTCTGCAGATAAATGAAATCTACGTGAGCTATGGGTCTCACTGATCCTCTTTCTAGGTTCTCATTTCATGGGTCCTGTAATACAAAGCCGATACCCCGCCCTTTCAGGTGCAGCCATTTTTCCCGCCTCCCAAGCACTTGTCAATCTGTGATAAAGTTGCTCCGCCCACCTCTTAAGTTACAGGAATTTCCGGCCTACACTACAGCCATTTCCTGCTTCTCACGTTACATCCTAGCTTGTCAGTCTGAACATGCTAGCTAGCTATTGGTTCATCAGTCAGCTTGCAAGTATTCTCCTCTGCTATTGGTTCCTTCCAGCCTGGGATATTCCAATATCTGGGAGAAGCGTCCACGCCATCTCTCTCTTTCCCCCTTTTTCAATCCTGGAGCAGATGCGCTAGTACTCCGCATAATAAAGTCTCTTGCGTGAGGTCTTGTGTCCGTCGGGGATTTCTGGGAGTTATTGTTGAGCCGCAACTGAGACCGGGCATACAGAACGCCAATTTCATTGGAGGGGCTGGAACTACCACGGGTTCCGAGCTGAGCTGCATTTTTCCTTACAGGTCCAAAGAATGAAATCCATGGATGGTGACAGAGAACAAAAATAAAATAAATAAAATTAGTTTTGAATGAGAGGACAAAGGGTGGAACCCCCTGTGATGTGAGGGGGAAACTAGTAGAAAGCTTTTCCACTTACATATACTAGTTCAGGGACTTAGGCTTCTGGATAAAGGCATCAGAGTCCATGCTGAATGGATATTAAAAGCATTGGGACTAATTGTTGGCATCTGTGCTGTCCAGATGTTGTGAAGGCACCCAGGCTGTTGGCTTGGTTGATGACTTTCTATTTGGCTGTGTGCCTTTAGTCCTTAAATCTGAATTTTTCATAACCTTCATTTGGTTCCACCCCCATTTCCATTTTCCCTGCTACTCTGGACCAAAGGAGTGGACTGGAATGCGTAACTTCACAGGGTTGCCTTTACATTTGACAAACTTTATCTGGGGCCCATTATACTCATTGTCTGACGATTAACTAATCTATCATAATAGGTATGGAAGATAAAAGCTGTCAGTCACAAGGAGTGAAACAATGGGTTCCGATATTATTAAAGTATAACCTGGGGACAAAATAGTCTCCCCTTATTAAGATCTGCCCTATTTGGCCAGGGCACACTTCTGGGCGCAGCCCTGCCTGTTGCCTAAAGAGCTAAAAATACAAAGGCCTCCCTGAGTCCCCATGAATTCAAGCACCTGTGTTTTGGCCCTGCTGATTTCTGGAGAGAGGTCCCTAACAATCTCTGTATGGTCAATGTGACCTTCATCAGATGGAGTTCCCTACATACATAGGTATATAATATGCCAGACTGATCCCTCTTCTGGGATAAAATTTGTTGTGTAATTTAAATTTATAGATAACACACTTACCCAAAAAGTAACAACTTCATTTGCAAGTGCCTTCCAGGAAAAGAAAACAGAACATGCTCTGCTCCAGGTCTACTAGAAGTGAGTAAGGCCTTGTAGGCCAAAGGGACCCTGAGAAAGGTGATCAATGTTATCTTAACCAAGATTTGTTTTAGGAGAAATAACTTGCCCGGCGGCGGTGGGCGGCGGGGGATAGTAATAAACCCTTAAGAACGAGTCATTCATTCTCTTCTGGACAGTTGTTTAAATTGTACAATGAGTCAACTTTTCCAGATATCCTACTTTTCTGCCTGTTAAAAAACCTCACACTGATGAGTGTCCATCTGTGCAAGACTTGAGAGCTATAAAATATTAAAGTGTGATGTCCACTGCCTTTAAGATTTTTGTCAGAGAAACAGATGACTTAAGATCTTGACTAGGCTTAATTTTCATGAATAACCTAAATATACATGACTAGAGATATGGACACATCTGAAACTAAATATGTTTGTGTGAGGCTTGTTTAAATGTTCTATAAAAGTTTATAAAATGAAAGTTCATATAAGTTTAACCAATAAGTGATCTCTTTTATACATTGCATCTGGCATAAAAGGGCAACACTGTCATTTTTAAAAATTGACAAATCTGCCTGCTTTGACTAAGTCTAATTCTGATTATTAACACTGTTCCCTAACGTATAAGAGATTTAAGGCTATTCTTGATTTTTGCTAGTACTGCTAAACTCTGCAAGCCCATAAATATCTGTGGATTCTGAATTTTATTGTAAAAATTAAATCTAATATAAGGACATCTGTGTAATGGTGACACTATTAGTTCTTTGTATATTAAGTATACTCATGTTCTTCTAGTGTACAAGTTTTAAAATGTAAAGCTTGGAAGAGGACTTTACCTCTTCCTGGTGTTCTCCAAACTAAAGTTACCTAAAATGGTAATTTTAAACTTATAGAAATAATAAATTTAATTGGAAATGTATATCATTTAATGTTCTATAACTGGACCTGTTATCAATAAGATGTATGTAAAATTTTATGTTACTTTTTGCACTGGGGTAGAAATTTAAATGCATTTTTAAAAGATAATGAGAGCTTGATCTGTTTAAAGGTGGATATTGTAAAACATGAAAACATTTTGCCACTTTCCCACAAAAAAGGGTTAAAAGTTCTGTTCACTTTTCTTTCATTCATGTTTCAGATGTAATGTTGTATTGTTACTTGTGAAGAGTACCACCTTACCTGAGATAAGGCTCTGCTTCCCACCTTACTCCATGTTAGAATGGCTCCAAAATAGGCTAGACTTAAGCTCATTTAAAGTTGTGTTCAAAAGATTGATTTTTGTTGTAAAGATTTCTGTGATCTCAAAATAAACAGGAGATAAATATAACTAAATAAGGTTTGGGATTATTAAAAAATTATGTTTCTTGAACCATAGCTATTATACAAACCAAATGTGTTTTTGCTATGGTTAATTTCATTGTGTATTTTCCTTGTAAACTTTAACTCTTATCCGTTAGTGCCTTACAAAAGTGTAACTTCTAATATAACAACCTAAGTTAATTTAAGATAATAGACCATCATCTACAGAGGACAGACAGGATGTAAGGCTAACTTCCAGTACTAATACAAACCCCAATTAAATAGAAGAGGTAAATGACTGTAGAATTATAGATATTGAAGTTGTAACTTGTTACTCCCTCTTGGCTTGCTGGGTGTTTAAAACCCAAAACTTTGAAACCAAAGTCAAGGAAGTAAAAGAGCCAGGGAAAAAGCAGCCAATATTTGGCCCTTGCCCTCTAAGGTCAACGAGTACCCAGAGAATGACAGGAGTTTCTAAGGGCTCTGAAACTCCCATGAGTCACCTGATATGCCAATCGGGAAGATCAAGAGGACCCGAGAGAACAGAAAATCAACTGGTGGTGCACATTCTGCAAAGAGGAGTGTCATTGAAGACAAAAATGTCCCTGATGGTTCCAAAAGAAGCCACGTATGGTCATCAAGATCCAGACCTGACCCGTCCTGGCACATGGCACCACTGGTAGAGGAAAGGTAATGGAGCCAGGAGGCTTCCCACATGTCCCAAGAGTGATCTCTGAAGAAGCTCAGCTGACTCTTAAGAATACATAGGAACAAGGTCAGTTTTGACCAGCTTGGTCTTAAACACCTGGCACGAGAGTATAGACTGAGCACAGTCCTACATGGACAACTAAAAGGAAAAACAGTGGGATTTTTTTTTTAATATAACTTAAGATGTACACTTGTGATGACCCTACCAGAATTAAGTAGAACTGGAGGCTGTAAAGAAAGAGTTAAAATGCCTAATAACTAACTATCACAAAGGACTCTAGAGACACACGTTTGTCCTGTGTTTCAGAAACTGGCTGAAATACTAATCATTTTTGTATTATTTACCAAAAAAACTAATGCTTTACTGTCTTGTTTACTGTTGTCCTAGCATGAACCTTGCCCTATGTATACCCTGTTCAGTCACCTGCCACCATAGACCTCTGGACAGCGATGATGCTGAAAACCCCTGTCCATACTGCACCTGACAGAAAACAAGGACTTTAGGTCACTTCTCCTCAACTTCGCCCTCTCAGCAGGAAGCAGCTTGGAGACATCCTCACCCATTTTTCCATAGAAATGGAATGTAGAAATCAACAATGGGGAAACGTAACAGTGGTCCACTTCACCTTTTGAATAAAACTCTGAGGCTAATTTTTAAAAGGGACATGTTTTCCTTTTCCTCTTCTTCCTCTCCCACTCCCTAACCTGGGAGTGGGGAATAAGATTACCTGGAGTTGTCAGTTCTCCACAGGAAGGAGGTATCTGCCAGAGGATCTAGGAAGTGAATATTTCCCAAATTAACAAGTGAATGTTAACACACCATCAGGGTGCCCAGGGACCCCCTGTCAGGGCACACCTGGAATGTAGGCTTTGAAAGCTCCTTTAAAATCCCCCTGTCCCTCCTGGTAGGCAGAATCCCAGCCTAGGGACAGGAGTCCACTGTGCTTCTTCTTTGTTAGCAAAGCAATAAAACCTCTTTTTCCTTTTTCTCAAAGCATGTCCTCCTTATTGAATTGGCATGGGGCAAGGACTAAGCTTTCAGTTACAATAGCAGCAAAAAAGTTGACTGAAACAGCCAACATTTTGGTTCCTCATTGGAATTGAAATCTTAGGCTATGCTGGAAAGTACACTGGTTCTTAGCAATTATGAAATTATTTCCTTGTAATGTTATCATCAAATAATAATTAAAGGTAATTTTAGGTAAATCTTATTTTATATGACACCAAATCTCATTGTGTTCTATGTTCTTATTAAAAATCTTATATTAAGCCAGGCATGGTGGCATGTGTCTATAATCCCAGCAACTTGGGAGACTGAGGAGGAGGATTGCAAGTTCAAGACCAGCTTCAGCAATTTAGTGAGGTTCTAAGCAACTTACCAAGATCCTGTCTCAAAATATAAAAAGGGCTGGGGATGTGACTCAGTAATAAAGCACCCCTAGGTTTAACTCCTGGTACCAAACAACCTTATATTAATTTAGCCCCATATAGGTAATAGTATTTTTCATTCATTATATCATTTAATCATATTTCATTTGGTTCTTTGTAATACAAGAAGTAGGCCAAAACATTCTTTTAAAAAGTTAATACAGGGGCTAAGGCTGGGGCTCAGTGGCTGAGGGCTTGCCTGGCTCTTGTGAGGCACTGGGTTTGATCCTTAGCTCCACAAAAAAATAAACTAACAAAATAAAGGCATGCTATCCATCTACAACTACAAAAAAAATTTTTTTAAGTTATTACAATCTGCATAAGACTATAGTTTCTATTGACTTTAATTCCCATATCCTAATACCCTCCGCCTCTGCCAGAGGTAACCATTGTTATAAACTCAACATGCACAGTTCACCTACACAGGCAACAGTATACACACTGTTCAGTAGTTTGCTTTTTTCCTTTAACACCTTGTCTAGTAATCTTTGGTGTTGCATACTCATCTAATTTACATATCTCGGCAGCTTTAAGGAAATATACAATATCAATGTACCACAATTTAAGTTGTTTCATTATTGATATTAATTGGTTATTTAGATTTCACTTTATTTTTCTATGAGTTTTCACATAATTGGGAAAACATTTCTAAATGTAAGATTGATCAAAAAAGGTCAATGCAGAACAAAGCAAAAAAAAAAAGAAAGAATTACATTTGCAGTCAGTATTTTTCACCCTCTGGTACTGGGGATTGAAAGCATAGGCACTTTTCCACTGATCTACATCTCCAGCCCTTTTTGTTTTGAGACAGTATCTCACTAAATTGCTTAGGGCCTTGTTAAGTGGCCTCGAACTTGCCATTCTCCTGCCTCAGCCTCCTGAGTTGCTGGGAGTACAGGTGTGTGCCCCTCACACTGTAACAGCGGTTCACTTTATGCTTATTTTTTAAATACAGTCCTTACTGCTCTGCCACTACGACTTATTTTTAATATGGACCAGTTTCTTTCTCTTCCTCTCTCCCTGCTCCTCCCTAATCTCTCCCCATCTCTAATCTCAGGGAAATAGATTTACTTTTCTTCCCCATCTTAGGCAGATTTATTTGTCCTTGAGTACAACCTATCAAAGGAATGAAGTGATCTAGACTTTAAGGATGGCATAGAAGATCTCATAAATGACTTATCTCCCAAATTAACAAGTGAATTACCACTCTGACAGAGAACATGTGGAATGTAGCCTTTGAGTCAGCTCTTCAAAAGCCCCCTCTTCCTGCTGATGGGCAGAATCACAGCCCTTGGGACAGGAGTCCCTTGTGTTTCTTCTCCTTTGCTAGCAGAGCAATAAAACTTCTTTTTCCTTTTTCTCAAAACTGTGTCCTAGTTATTGGATTGGCACTGGGGACAAGGACCGAGCTTTTGGCAACTCCAGGCAGTATTTTTGTATTTATTCTGGAATTTAAAAATTTGTCCTGGGCTGGGGATATAGCTCAGTTGGTAGAGTGCTTGCCTTGCAAGCACAAGGCCCTGGGTTCAATCCCCAGCACCGCAAAAAAATAAATAAATAAATAAATAAATAAAAATTTGTCCTTCAGCATATTAACATATGATGAGGGGATGCTTTTCTGTACTAAATCCTGTGCTTTTGTAACAGGATTCTCAACAAGAGATGCCAAGTTGCTTCCCACTACATACTAGACAGATATGCTATTTTGATATAAAAATATCTGGTTAGATGTTGTCTCAGAAATAAGAGAAGGAACACATATGCATATACAATGCATTTATTTAATAAGTTCCTTGCAAAATATTTATCTGCTCTTGAGTCTCTTCAACGAAAACTAAACAAGTTTGTGCAAGTAGATATGACCTTTAGCCTAATTTACAAGTGGTTTCCTACAAAACCCTCAAGACATTTTATCAGTCATCATCTCTTAATAATAAAACTGGAAGAGCCAGGTACCCTGGCACACACTGGAGACAGATTAGAGGATCGTGAGTTCAAGTCCAGCCAGGGCAACAGGCAAGACCCCATCTCAAACAGAAAACAAACAGAAAACTGGAATGTTAATCTCTATTTGCTAAGAAAACTTGAAGACAGTTTTTTCAATGGCTTAGACATTTGAGGTTATACATAACTTAAATATGACTTCTTTGCCTCAGAAATGTTATATATAAAAAAAGACAAAATTACACATGTACACACACCACACATGACATTTCCTGTAGAATAACATTAAGCACTTCTAATTGTTTGCCAGCTTGTCCTCTTGCTCTTATATGGAGATAATGTTATTTTCATTCACACATTTTAGCTATTTCAAGTAATAGCGTAGAAACATAAGACCTTTAGAAGGAATTCTCATTCGTGTAATGTATAAAGCTACTCCCCCGCCCTTTCTGGTTCAGCCATTTTCCCCGCCTCCCAACCACTTGTCAATCTGTGAACATCCTAGCTAGCTATTGGTTCATCATTCAGCTTGCAAGGTCCTTCTCCGATATTGGTCCCCTGTTAGCCCGGCGGAATTCAACCGCCATCTTTCCTCTCTTGCTTCTCGCTCCTACACACTTGCTTTCTTTCTCCTCCTCACTTTCCACTCTCTCTAGCGCACGCCCTTTCTCTTTTTTTTCTCTGTTCCTCTCATTTTTTCTCTTACCCTGCAGGGAGACACTCTGTTTGCTTAATGAACTCCCTTATGTGATTTCCCGTGTCCCGTATGGTTTCTGTGGGATCCCTTACATTGGTGCCGCGACTTGGGATGGGTCCTTCCACTGTCTCTTAAGCAAGTGGAACCCCATCTAAGCCCCAGTGCCCCCAGATATGGCCCCACCTTCCATTCTGCCCAGACGCTCTACTCTGCATTCATCACCGGACTTCAGATTGGTGAGTCCTCTAGGCCGGTTCCCCTAGGCTGATTTATCCGGGACCCTCGAGGCGGCTGAGGGGTGGGGGTACCCCCAGCCACAACTTTTATAGTTATGGCTGGCCCCTATAGTCGGTCTTATCTGCCGGGTGGATTCCTGATTTTATGGTGGAGATTCTCTCTCAGGGTTGAGGCTCATCTCGCACTCGCATTCACACTCAAAAACCCTGATATCAGGTCCTCAAACCCTTCTCGGCTTTTTCCCAGCACACACATTGGTGCTTATGTGACGACACAATCAATGTGCTGCCCCTCATCTCCAGCCCAGTACCCTGGCCTTGGGATGCCCTGGCCACAGACTCGGCTGTATCAGTCCCCACCATGGAATCTGGGTCCTCCAATCTAGCAGATTCCACCCTGGGAACCCTTCGCCTGATCCCCGGTATGTAAAGCCATCAAAATCCGTTTGTGTAATGGCACACAGATTCTGTGAGCGAGCGGGCAGATGGAAAGGGATTCCTTATCTTCAAGTCTCTTCTTTCTTGCTTCTTGGCTCTTCCTGCAGGCTCAAGCGCCTCCAGACCCTGCTTCTCCGTCTGCCCCTGCTTCCCCATGTAATATAAGCAGCCCCATTCCCCACAAGTAGTGGGAGATAATTGTTTGACAATTTTCTGCGTCCTAACCTAAATTAATTACTAACCAGGAAAAAGGGTTAAAAGGACCTAAGCATCAAGTTTCTGCTAGAACACTTTAGCCCCTTTCAGATTCAGATCTCAGTCAAGGCTTACATTGAAATGTAAATGGAGGAAGGTGCAGTGGGAGACCAGTCTCAAACCCAAGGAAAAAAAAAGTGTCCATTTTAAATATCTCCTGGGCTACAACTCAGAATATTTTTTTCTCTTTCACCTTTTCTCTCCTTCTCATTTTCTCATGCTTTAATTAATGACCATTATCATTTTTCTTCTAGGACTTTTGTTTTTCTTAAATGCTATATTTTTGAGCTCACAATTTTGATCCTACATACCTAGGTTAATAATTTTTGATCAGTTCTTTTTATCCAACTCGAGTTATTTTTGAACATCTCTTACATTGCAATGGAGATAAGCATTACAAGGCCTTTGCTTTTGTGTTAAATATGAGCGCGCATAAAAATTAAAATTTTAAAAATGGGTCCAAATATTTTTAATTCACATGATTTAAAGAGGTTCAATTTAAATTGGGCAAACTAATAGAAGTAAAATGTCTTTAAAATTAACTCACAAGTTGTTGCTGCCCGGAATTTATCGGAGGTGGACTGGGAATGAACTACTTTTCCTATATTCGCTAGTTTATAGAGGAAGAGAGGCTTTGCTTAGAAGAAGAGAGACTTTGCTTAGAGGAAGAGAGGCTTTGCTTAATTTTAGAGGTGCTACGCTTTCAGAGAGGCTACGCTTTCAGAGGTCTGCTTCTTAGAGGTGAGTCCCGTGTACTGCGTCCTTCATTCTGCGATCTGCGACCTAGAGGTGTGTGCTTAGTCCCGCATTCTGCGATCTGCAATCTGCGATCTGTGATCTAGGTGAAGAGAATGTCTTATATACACTAAGGCAGCCAATCAGTTTAGGATTAAGTAGCATGGTTGGAGCATGTGCCACGGTACCAATTAAGAATGAGGAACATTTGTTGACCACTAGCACAGAGGAGACATTAACTAATCAGGCAAAGGTAGATCACGCCGTGTTAACGCTAATTATGCGCCACCTCTTGGCCCAATGCCAGCCGCCATCTTAGGGCTACTTACACATGTCTCTGCAACAAGTCTCTAGGTGGTCACACTAATAAAATATTGATGTTTATAAAATGTCTAACATCAGTTTTTCTAGGACTTTTCTTCAACAGGAAAGAGACGTCAAATACTGTTTACACTTGTCTAATATCTTGGTTTTTTTACACTTGTTGATATCTTGGTTTTTTTTACAATAAGATGAGTGAATTAGAGTTGACATGTATGGGATTACTCAAATGTGTTTGTTAGAGACATCTAATTAATTTACAAAGTTATTCCATGGAGTAACATACTTAAAAACATTATTCTTTATATATTAAATGTGTTCATATTTTCCAGGTATATAAGCCTTTAAAGCAGAAAATTTATCAAGCTGCTATTCTCCAAATTAAACTTGTCTGTAATGGTAAACCTATCATTTAATGTTCTATTATAGGATCTGTCATCAATAGGGTATATGTAAAATTTGTTAAATGTATTTCTAAAAGTTATTGAGAGCCTGATTTGTTTAAAGGTTAAGTATGAAAGCATTTTACCACTTTGCCACACAAAAGGAAACTTAAAAGCTCTCTCAGTCTTTCTTTAATTCATGTTTTAGATATAATGTTAAATTGTTTTAACTAATGTTCATATAGACTCAGGAGTCAATATATGTAAACTTCTTAAAATGACATTAAAGAAAAAGTGTAATGCGCAGTAGCAAAAATGGGACAACAGTGACTGAGATTGGGGTCTCTGATGACCTCATGGCTGTGGCATGCCTGGTGCCTGGGAGTGCTCCTGTGCGGGGGCACAAGATGCCTAACTGCTGTGGCAGTACATTGATCTCAGGCACACAGCTCTTGGGCAGGAAGGAATTCTTTTGCTAGATAACCAGTGTTTCATCAGCTTCTTTCTCTGGTTCCTGCCCACCTTACAGTAATTTTGGAACCTAACATTGCACATATATAAAGATTGCTGACATAACTCTTTAGATCCGCATTTCCATCAGAGAAGAGAGCTCCATCTGATCTCAGCTTAATCTTCAAAATCTTGTTTATAACCCTTTATTTTCTAATACTCCTTTGCCCCTCATTGAACTTCAGAATTTTGTCATGCTGGTCATGGCAAAAGAGGAAAAATTAGCTTCAGGATTAGAAATATTTTACCTAAGATTTGTGAAAAGCCCCGCCTTACGTGAGATAAGGCTCTGCCTCACAACCCTGCTGCATGTCAGAATGGCTCCAAAGTAAGCTAGACTTTAACTCATTTAAAGTTGTGTTCAAAAGTTTGATGTTTGTTGTAAAGATTACTGTGATCTCAAACAGGAACTCAACCAAAATTCAAGATAGCTATTGCACAAACTGAATGTTTTACTGTTGGTAATTCCATTTTGTATTTTCCTTGTAAACTCTAATTGCTGCCTGATCAATATTTTGCAGAATTACTGCTTGAAGAGTGAACACCGTAAATTAACTTGGAATAGTCAGCCATCACTTATAGGACAGATAATGTAAACCCCAATTAGATAAGAGGGGGTAAATAACTGTAAAGTCATAGACATTGAAGTTAAAGCCCAGTACTCTTGCTTTATGACTGGTGAGACTGACTTGCTTGATGGTTAAGATCAAACTTAGAGATTGAGATTAAATACAGAGGTCAAGAAAAGTCCATATTTGGGTCTTGCCCTCAAAGTCAGCCTGAACCCAGGGAACAAGAGGACTTCTCTAAGGAGGTTTGCAACTCTGGGTCACACAACCTCCTGATCAAGGAGATTGATGAGGCCACTAGAAGAAAAGCCACTCAGTGCACCTGCTGCAGAGGAGGGTCAAGGAAAAAAGGAGACATCCCTGGTGCTTTCAAGGGAAGCCACCTCATCGAGGAGACCCTGCCTAACCAATGGCACTAATGGAGCCAAGAAGCTGCTCTTAAGTTCTCTATGAGTGACCCCTGTGGAAACTCAGCTGACTCTTTAACAGACAGGAACAGGTCACTTTGACCAATGTGATCTTAAACACCTAGCAAAACAGTTAAGACCAAAATATAGCCATTCTTGGGCATTTAAAAGAAATAATACTTAAATGTAACTTAAGATGTACACTTGTGTTAGCCCACTAGAATAAAGACTAAAATCTACAAAAGAGATTCTTAGGCAAATGTGCCTGATAACTATCAAGAGAAACTGCCAGAGTCAGAATTTTTAGTCAGCTTAAAGCCTACAGACACAGGTGGGCTTAATCTATGTTTGCTAGAAACAAAGTATAGAGATCTCTACTAAATGTTGTGTTTACATTCCTGATAACCCGAACAATATTAAAGTTCCCAAATAAAGGCCTTATCCTCTCCAGCCTTTGCTAGGCCTTGTTATGGGAACAACTTCTCAGTTCTTCCACCCCCTGGTGAGGAATTATTGACTTCTGTCATCTTTATGATATTCCTTGGCATGTTCCAGATTCTGCAACATTTATATTGTATCAATCTCATTTCAATACTCATATCTTTTTGTTCTTCTCTCATAGAAGCACCCATCCCCAGATACCTTTACAACCTGCTCTTCCCAACCGGACCTCTACTATGGACCCCTCAATTGACCCGATTTCTAAAAAGGGAACTCCAAACTGCTTGCCCCATGCTGCCCTTTTCCAGCTGGAAGAAGCCAGATGGGTCATCGCCCCCTTTCCCTACAGCAGTGAAGGAGTTCCTAGTATTAGAGGGGTAAATGAAGTCAGAATTGGGGACAGGCAGTTAGTGTAGAAATAGGGGATCAGTCAAATCGAGGAAATGAAGTCCATGAAAACCATCTGCCTTTGGAAGTCTGGAAGGAGAATGGACTTTTTACATCTCACCTGCAAAACCAGCCCCAGTCACTTAGGCAAGAAGGAGAGAGAAGGCTTTGGAAAGAAATGGAGAGCAAAAGATTTTCTTATAAAAACAGAAACGGGGGAATGTAATGTATAAAGCTGCTCCCCCGCCCATCAGGTGCATCCATTTTCCCCGCCTCCCAACCACTTGTCAATCTGTGAACATCCTAGCTAGCTATTGGTTCATCATTCAGCTTGCAAGTATCCTCCCATATTGGTCCCCTGTTAGCCTGGCAGAATTCAACCACCATCTTTCCTCTCTTGCTTCTCTCTCCTACACACTTGCTTTTCCTCCTCCTCACTTTCCACTCACTCTAGCATGCGCCCTTTCTCTTTCCCTGTCTTTTCCTCTCATTTTCTCTCTTACCCTGCAGGGAGACACTCTGCTTGCTTAATAAATTCCCGTATGTGATTTCCCGTGTCCGGCGTGGTTTTGTGGGATTTCCTTACAATTCGTAATGCTTTTACTCTACATATTACAATAAAATAGAAGCAAATGTCTTAAATGTTTAATTTAAAATGACTTTTATGGATAGATTTGTAATTCAGAATGAATAAGCAAGGTAAAAGAACCCACAAATACAATGTCTTTTATTCCTTCAGGAAAGTATGCAAAGCATTTTGCATTCCAAAATCATTCTCTCTCTCTCTCTCTATCCAGTACTGGAGATTGAGCACAGGGTCTCACGCATATTAGAAAAAGTGTTCTACCACTGAGCTACATTCTCTGCCCTACCTTTCTATCTTTCTAATAATTTTTGGAAATATCATCAGACAAGGCCTAAACGCTACTCATTTTGTCTAAAACTCAACAAGCCATTTTGGAAAGACCACACTTTTGAAATACTTATTAACATTTTTTCTCAATCCCCCTTTTTATCTTATCAATCACTCAAAAAACAGTTAATTGAAATTGAATGTACTTTTAAGTTTATTTTACTTAAAGTTTTTTAAAAAATTTTTTAGGGCTGGGGAGATAGCTCAGTTGGTAGAGTGCTTGCCTCACAAGCACAAGGCCCTGGGTTCAATCCCCAGCACCACAAAAAAAAAAAAAAAAAAAATTTTTTTTTTTAGTTGTAGATGGACACAATACCTTTATTTTATTTATTTATTTTTATGTGGTGCTGAGGATCAAACCCAGTGCCTCTCACATGCTAGGCAAGTGCTCTACCACTGAACTACAACCCCATCCCAGTTTATTTTATATTTGAGAGCTAAAACAAATAGCATCTGCTCAGAGGTTTTGAATTCCAGAGTATTAATGGTATGGATATGGTTTATCTATTGTAGAATTGAGTTATGTACAGTTAGAAAACAATAAAAAAATCCATAAAGATTTTATAAGGAAACACATCAGTATTACACATGAATTTTCCCCTTGTTGTTGACGGAATATCTTTTGTTCATTTAACATATTACTGCCGATTGGCTATTATGTCTCCAGTAGTAAGATAAATACACACAACTCCTATGTTCAAGGAACTCCAAGACTAGGAGTTCCAAAACAGCTGATAAGATAATATGTTAGGTACTATAAAAGTGGTATGAACAATTTTCTAAAAGACTGAAAGCTGATTAATGAAAAATGAAAATAAAGACTATGATCACACAGAAAATAGTAGTTAACACTGTCTAGGGGCTGTGAGATGCTTCAGAGAGTAGATAATATTTGAGCTGAATCTTGAAAAATGAGTAACTGCCTTCCAGACAAAATGAGGTGAGGCCAGGGCCCTGCAGGCAGAAGGACAGAGTGGGCCAAGTTATGGAAGAGTGAAAGCCAGAAATCCTCCACAGCAGCACCCAAAGAGCTGTATCTCCTGCAGCTCTAACGCGGATTGTGCCAGAAACAATGCCCAAGATTTAATGGTAAGAATGTTACGGAGACTGCAGACAGCCTCAACAGGTTGGTCACACCAAAGTCAGGACTAAAACCCCCAACGAGGACATTTGGTTGGAAAAACCTGAACTGTTTTGGCAGAGTCATTAAAGGAGAAATGAGAGGATCAAATGGCAAGTGCCCTTGATAAGACAGGCAAAAGAAGACAACACAGATACACAGAGGAGACGCCAGTGTGAAGTCAGAGGGGAAGGATATGCAGCCAAAAGCTGAGGGATGCCAACAGCCACCAGTAAGTCACTGGAAATGAGCAAGGAACAGGGAGTACGGACTGGTCGACACCTTGATTTGGGGCTTTTGACTTAGGAATGGTAAGAGGATAAATTTATACTGTTTAGCCACCAATTTGTGGTAATTTGTTCTGGCAGCCCTAGAAAACAAACATACCCACTTCCCTAGAGCCCTCTACACTGGCAGAAACAGTTCCCTTGCTGGAGTTGAGCAGCCTACCTAGCCTGGAGACTCTACAAAGATGTGCCATGAGTCAGGTGCCATCACTCTCATGCTTGTCCTCCTCAAGGTTCTGCCCCATCAATGCCCACAGATGAATAAGGAATGCATTTGAGAGGCAGGTTCAGCTTTACAAAATACAGTCCCTGTTCTAGGAGGAAATACTGTACACACCTGAGAAGTACCCTGACAGAAACCAAGACAGCATGTATAGGAGATCTTGATGGTGTTGGACCCAGAGCACCATTTAAGGCTGGAGGCACATTTGCCCCTGAGTCAGGGTTTGATTTTCAGGTGAGGATTCCTAGATCAGCTTTTACTCCGTGTGTAGTGTTGGGAATTGAACCCAGGCCCTTGTGCATGCTAAACAAGTGCTCTACCCCCATACCTCCCAGCCCTAGATCCCATCACAATATGCTGTGGGAGTTGTTATTTGAAGTTTGGATGTGACCATACATAGAGTCAATGAGGTAGAAGTGCCTGAACTGTCTTGACAGAATCATTAAAGAAGAAACCAGAGGGCTCAGGGAGTGGGGGTTATTAGAATTGACTTATAATGTGGGACCAGAGAATCACCACACATCTCTTTTCCCTAAGAGGACACTCTCTTCACTTAGGTGCTGAGCAATGCCCTGGGGAGGGGATTACCAACACTTCTGGGCTGTCCTCAGTAGGGCAGGCAAGGCAATAGTAAATACTTACAGGAAATCGTATTTATAAAGATGACAGAACTCTACAAGAGCAGAGGCCTGTGGTCATACCTATGATAGTGGGCAATAAGGTAGATGACCTATGGTGTGTTGTCCCTTACAGTTGTAATGTACAAAGCTGCCCGCCCCCGCCACCTGTCAGGTGCAGCCATTTTCCCTGCCTCCCAACCACTTGTCAATCTGTGAACATCCTCGCTAGCTATTGGTTCATCAGTCAGCTGGCAAGTAGCCTTCTCTGTTATTGGTCCCCTGTTAGCCCGGCAGAATTCAACTGCTTCACTGTAGCTACCCCCGCCATCTTTTCTCACGCTTCTCTCTCTCCTACTCACTTTCTCTATCCTCCTCACTTTTCCACTCTCTCTAACGCACGCCCTTTCTCGTTCCCTTTCTTTTCCTCTCATTTTCTCTCTTACCCTGCAGGGAGACACTTTGTTTGCTTAATAAACTCCCTTATGTGATTTCCCGTGTCCGGCGTGGTTTTTGTGGGATCCCTTACTACAGTTATATCTATGACCCAAAGGGTAGATGTTGACTGGACTCTTCTCACAGTTTGGTGACTCATTTATGTAATTTGTGCTTCCTGCCCTCAACTTTAGGTGCTGCTGGATTAGAATCTTAGTTCCTGGGTGGAGCAGAAAGGATGCTTCTTAAGGGACACACAGGAAGGGTTCCTCAGTACTACAAGCTATGCCCACTTCTTAGTCACTGGGAGTGGTTCACGATAGTGAACCAGATAACAAATAAAGGAGTTACCACATTGGAGTGCTATAATTTGGATCTTAAGTGTCCCCCAAAGTTTCCTGTGGTAAAGACTTAGTCCCCAGCATGATATTTTGAGAGGTAGTGGAGCTTTTAGGAGATGGGGTCTAGTGGGAGGTCTTTATGTCATAGGGGACACACCCTTGAAGGAGACTGCGGGTCCCTGGTCCTTCTTTCTTTCACTTCTCGGGCATGAGGGGAACAGTTTTGCTGCACCATGAGCAGAAGGCCCAAAGCATTGGAGCCAAGCAATCAAGGACTGAAAGCTCTAAAACTAAACCAAAATAAAGCATTTCTCTTTATAAGTCAATTATCTCAGGTATTTGTTGATGGAAAGCCGACTAACAGGCAGGGAGGTGGAGGAACTGATACTGATTACTGTGAGGAGCTATGACTGATCCACACAAGACAGACAAGAGGATGTGTTGACCCCATGGAATTCACTGGAGCATGTCTTAGTACTTGCACGCCCAATGATAACTGTAAATGGGCAATAGCAGTGGTCATGGCCCAATAAATTTAGGACAACTGATGATTCATATTCTTTGAGGATGAAAACTGAGTCACCACCAGGCAACATCGCTAATTTGCTAAAGTGCTGATCAAGGGTGGGGACATTCAGAATGGGTGGTATAGAAAGGAGGCGACGCATAACAGTTATGGCCAGAGACCAGTAACTCAAGTAGATGCTGCAGCCTATTCTCCTAACCTTTGCTGTTTAGTCTTTCGGAGGGGCCAATGCTGGTCACCACTGAAAGACTCTGACAGATCGCACCATTTATGGCAGATCTTTGAGTGTATCAGGTTCCTCTTACACTCTGCCTCACATGCTTGCAACTAACCTTTACTTCAGTCCTTGTTGCAGCAACCAGCTGTGTAGTGACATAACCAGGCCCCCACTCAATGTCCATCATTTGACACCTCTCACTTTCTGCCCTGGGCTTCCCTGTAGCTGCTGTTTAAGATACTCAGTCATTATTCACTATTCATGGATCCAGCAAATCTGGAAATGAAAGAGAATTAACACTTTAGGAGGCAACCCCTCTCCAATGGGGATGCAAACTAATGGGTAAATACCCTTTCTTGAAAGGACCACTCTGAGGTACATTCTACATGGCTCCGAGGGATTCCCAGGAAGAGTGAGTTCCCAAATCAGTTCATAATAGAGATCAAAATCAATAACTCAAAAATGATTGCACTGGTTCTACTATTTCCTGTTTTACTCTGCTGTTTCTCATTCCTGTTCCTAGGATTGGCGGTATTCTGATAAATGTTGAATAACTGACACTCCAGGGGGAAATATTCCTCTTTCTGTGATGTAAATACATACACTGCTGTTAATTTTTCTAAATTTTTTTTTAGTTGTAGATGGACACAATACCTTTATTTTATTTACTTATTTTTTATGTGGTGCTGAAGATCAAATCTGGTGCCTCACATGTGCTAGGCAAGCACTCTACCATTGAGCCACAATCCCAGCCCCACTATAGTTAATTTTGTTATCAATATGACATCATCAAATCTGCAGTTGGATAGAACCTGTGCACAACTGGCCCTCAAAGCCAGTCTGAGCTGAATCCAGACCACTACTGCTAGGAGTATGTCTTAAAATAAACTACCTGCCCACAAACGCTGGTCTCAGAAGGCACAGGACTACCAGCCTGAGCCAAAAAAGAGAATCATGGGTCCACCAACATTAGCTGTGGGCACCCATAAGATGAGAAAAAAAAAAAAAAAAAAAAAAACTCAGGTAAAAGGAAAAAGACTTTTTCTTGTATAATAAACTGGTGAAGAAAAGTTCAGGTAGGGCAGGGAGTAAGAATTTGAGGATACTCAGAAGTGTCCTTTGATAATAATGCCATCTCTAGAGACAGGGAATACAGGGCAATGGTGAGTTCATTTTTGGATCTATTAAGTCTAAGGTTTCTTCATGATATTCACAGAAAGATAGATCTTGGGAAATACAGGTCTGCAGCTTAGGAAAGGGATGAGGATGGGGGAGCTGCGGCAATAAATTATTGTGAAACTTTATTGCTGATAACTACTTGGTGTTTCTGGCATCTCCTGCCACCTTCCCCCTCCCTGACCCAGGTAGCAGCAGTGCTTCCTGTGCTACCACTACAGAGGCCAGGAGAGGAGGATGAGTCAGTGCTCAGTTTATCCCTCTCAGTATAGAGCTTTGGATCTCCTGGTACAGAAAATAAGTTGAGGGGAAACCTAGATTTTGGATACCAGGAGTCAAAGCTGATGCCATAACCAACAGATTTGGGTAGAACAGTTGAGAAAAAAGCCAGTTTTCCTACCTTGAGGATGGATGCAAGGTGAAGATGAGTGTCTTTGAGGAAGGATCCTGCTCCCTCTCCACATCCTCCCTGTTGAGTATCAGCAGGGGGCAATTATAGAGTTCCCTAATAATTGTGGAGATCTAGAAGTGGAGTGCACGCCACTTTTGGGGTAAACCCCAGACCATTCTTCGGCTGGTACAGCTCAGCTGGAGTAGCCGCAATGGAAATGGCAACATGGAGTGATTTGACAGTGTGCTGAAGTCTGGCTACCAAAATTTCTGTCTCCAGGGGGCTGGGGAGATAGCTCAGTTGGTAGAGTACTTGCCTTGTAAGCATAAGGCCCTGGGTTCAATCCTCAGCACCCCCCCCAAAAAAAAACCAAACAAAATTTCTGTCTCCAGAGTAGTATGGAATATCATCTGCAAGTGTCCACAGTCCCAAAGAGGACATAAAAATGGTTGAGAGAGGCCAGTGAACCAAAGTGGTTCTTAGAGATTGGACAACCAGAGAATGAGGAGTAACTGACCACATCTGTGCATTCCAAACTAGAGTGACAAGACTAAAAATGCTGGGCACTCTCCTCCATGGTCGTGAACTTAGTGAGCTCCTGGAACTTAGATTCAAACAGTTAAAAGATAAACTCAGGCACATTAAAATTTCAAAGAGTTCATTTGAGCAAGAAATGATTTACAAATCCAGCAAAACTCAGAATCAGAAGAGGTTCAGAGGATTCTATTAAGCTGTTGGACAGTGATTTATTTTTATTTTTGTACCTTGGATTGAACCCAGGGTTACTCAACCACTGAACCACATGCCTAGCCCATCTTTGTATTTTATTTAGAGATCGGGTTTTGCTGTTTTTTTTTTTTTTTTTTTTTTTTTTTTTTTCCCCTGTGGTACTGGGAATCGAACCCAGGACCTTGTGCTTGCAAGGCAAGCACTCTACCAACTGAGCTATCTCCCCTCCAGCCCTACTGAATTGTTGAGGCTGGCTTTGAACTCTTGATCCTCCTGCCTTAGCCTCCTGAACTGCTGGGATTACAGAAGTGTGCCACTGCACCTGGCTGGACAGTGAACCTTTATAGGCTGAATGTGGAAGTGAAGAAATTACCTGATGGGCTACAGGTAAGTGTCTGCCTTGTTTGGTGTGATCATGTGAAATGTTTCCAGTTGGAAGTTAGCTGGCAGTTTCTGATTAGTTATGCTTAAATTTCACTTTCCTATTCACATTGGGTTTCAGTTTGCTTATTAGGAAACCAAGGCACTGGGACTCAAAGTTCTGGAGCCAGTTCTGCCCAGTGGCCTCCCAATTATTTGTCTTAACACACTCATAAAAGAAGAAGGAGAAAATTATTTGATTAAGTCAAAACCTGAAAGGTATGAAATATCCATGTCAGTCATTGTAAATAAAATTTACTATAATTAACTACCATATGTATTAGAATTCTCCTGAATATATATATATATATATAGATAGATAGATAGATGCAATTTAGGGTTGGGGCTGTGGCTCAGTGGTAAAGTGCTTGCGTAGCACATGTGAGGCCTTGAGTTCGAGCCTCAGCACCACATAACAAATAAAATAGATGCAATTTATTTGGAATTCTGCATACATATATATGTATACCTAAAAAGTTAATTCCATATATGTTGACATAGATATATAAGATTGTATGTATAAAGATATACATACATAGGGTTGTGGTTGTGGCTCAGTGGTAGAGCGCTCGCCTTGCATGTGTGAGGCTCTGGGTTCGATCCTCAGTACCACATAAAAATAAAATAAAGTTATTGTGTCCACCTACAACTAAAAAATATATTAAAAAAAGATATACTCCATAGATGCAGAAAAAGCATTTGATAAAATACAGCACCCCTTCATGCTCAAAACACTAGAAAAAATAGGGATAGTGAGAACATTCCTTAACTTTGTAAAGGCCATCTATGCTAAGCCCATGGCTAATATCATTCTAAATGGTGAAAAACTGAAAGCATTCCCCCTAAAAACTGGAACAAGGCAGGGATGCCCTCTTTCACCACTTCTTTTCAATATTGTCCTTGAAACTCTAGCCAGAGCAATTAGACAGACCAAAGAAATTAAAGGAATACGAATAGGAAAAGAAGAACTCAAACTATCCCTATTTGCTGATGATATGATTATATACTTAGAGGAACCAGGAAATTCCACCAGAAAACTTTCAGATCTCATAAGTGAATTCAGTAAAGTAGCAGGATATAAGATCAACGCACATAAATCTAAGGCATTTTTATACATAAGTGATGAATCTTCAGAAAGAGAAATTAGGAAAACTACCCCATTCACAATAGCCTTGAAAAAAATAAAATACTTGGGAATCAATCTCACAAAAGAGGTGAAAGACCTCTACAATGAGAACTACAGAACACTAAAGGAAGAAATTAAAGAAAACCTTAGAAGATGGAAAGATCTCCCATGTTCTTGAATAGGAAGAATTAATATTGTCAAAATGGCCATACTACCAAAAGTGCTATACAGATTCAATACAATTCCAATTAAAATCCCAATGATGTACCTTACAGAAATAGAGCAAGCAATTATGAAATTCATCTGAAAGAATAAAAAACCCAGAATAGCTAAAGCAATCCTTGGCAGAAAGAGTGAAGCAGGGGGTATTGCAATACCAGATCTTCAACTCTACTACAAAGCAATAGTAACAAAAACGGCATGGTATTGGTACCAAAATAGAAAGGTGGATCAATGGTACAGAATAGAGGACACGGACACAAACCCAAATAAATACAATTTTCTCATACTAGACAAAGGGGCCAAAAATATGCAATGGAGAAAAGATAGCCTCTTCAACAAATGGTGCTGGGAGAATTGGAAATCCATATGCAACAGAATGAAACTAAACCCATATCTCTCACCATGCACAAAAATAAACTCAAAATGGATTAAGGACCTTGGAATCAGACCAGAGACCTTGCATCTTATAGCAGAAAAAGTAGGTCCAGAGCTTCAACATGTAGGCTTAGGACCAGACTTCCTCAACAGGACTCCCATAGCACAAGAAATAAAAGCAAGAATCAATAACTGGGATAGATTCAAACTAAAAAGCTTTCTCTCAGCAAAGGAAACTATCAGCAATGCAAAGAAAGAACCTACAGAGTGGGAGAAAATCTTTGCCAATCATACTTCAGATAGAGCACTAATCTCCAGAATCTATAAAGAACTCAAAAAACTCTACACCAAGAATGCAAATAATCCAATCGACAAATGGGCTAAGGAAATGAATAGACACTTCACAGAAGAAGATATACAAGAATCAACAAACATATGGAAAAATGTTCAACATCTCTAGTAATAAGAGAAATGCAAATGAAAACCACCCTAAGATTCCATCTCACCCCAATTAGAATGGCGATTATCAAGAATACAAGCAACAACAGGTGTTGGCGAGGATGTGGGGAGAAAGGTACACTCATACATTGCTGGTGGGACTGCAAATTAGTGCAGCCACTCTGGAAAGCAGTATGGAGACTCCTTAGAAAACTTGGAATGGAACCACCATTTGACCCAGCTATCCCACTCCTTGGCCTATACCCAAAGACTTAAAATCAGCATACTACAGAGATACAGCCACATCAATGTTCATAGCTGCTCAGTTCACAATAGCCAGATTGTGGAACCAACCTAGATGTCCTTCAATTGATGAACGGATAAAGAAAATGTGGTATATATATACAATGGAATATTACTCAGCCATAAAGAATGATAAAATTATGGCATTTGCAGGCAAATGGATGAAATTGGAGAATATCATGCTAAGTGAGATAAGCCAATCTCAAAAAACCAAAGGACCAATGATATTGCTAATAAGTGGATGATGACACATAATGGGGGGTGGGAGGGGTTAGTGTTAGGGTTAGAGTTGGGGTTAGGGAGGGGGGGCAAGAATGGAGGAAGGAAGGACTGTATAGAGGGAGGGGAGGGGTGGGAGGGGTGGGGGGGGGAGGGAAAAAATAACAGAATGAATCAAACAACATTACCCTATATAAATTTATGATTACACAAATGGTATGCCTTTACGCCATGTACAAACAGAGAAACAGCATGTATCCCATTTGTTTACAATAAAAAAAATTTTTAAAAAAGATATACATATATAATGATATGCATATACACACAAATATATAAAGGTATTTATTATGAGGGATATATAGATTTATATGTAAATACATATTATAAAGAGATTTATTAGAGGAATGAGCTCACTCAGTGATGGAGGCTAAGCCCCCTGATCTGTGGTCTGCAAACTGGAGGCCTGGGAAAGCTGGTGGTACATTCCCGATCCAAACCCAAAAGGCCAAGAACCAATGGTGTAAGTCTCATCATTCCTTTTTTAAGAGCCCAAGAACCAGGAACTTTGATGTCTGTGAACAGGGAAGGTGTATGTCCCAGTTAGAGAGCAAATTCTCCTTTCCTCTACCTTTTTATTCTATTTAAGCCCTCAGCAGTGATGCCTACTAGCATTGGTGAGGGTGATTTTCACTTAGTCTTCTGATCCACATGCTAACCTTTTCTTGAAAGAAATAAACAAAAGCAGAAATAATGATTTACTGCTATCTGGGCATTCCAAGTTGAGATAGAAAGTTGGCCATCACACAGAGTATCTATAACGTTTGTAATAATTTATTTGGAATTCTGCAGAGAGATGTGTCTCTTCTCCTCTGTTCACTTACTTAATCATTTATGAATATCAGTATGGACTCATGTATCTTTACTTTATGCTTTGGGTTATAATCCAATACTACTTTATTTTGATGCTCAAGATTTGATATCCCCATCATCATTGTGGGTTGGGTTTTTGCTCACCTTCCTTCTCTCCCTGACTTCTTCCTTCCTTCCATTCTTTTCCTATTCTTCTTACACTACAAGATGTCCAGGTTCATCTGGTATATTTCCTGTTTCAGTCCTAGAATCAGCAGGGAGCCCTGCCTGGTTCCTTTTATTGAAGTCATTTATTTTTAGTCAGCACAATTTCATTTCTCCATTTTTTAAAAATTTGAAGCAATCTCAAACTTACAGAGAAGTTTGAAAGCTGAATTAGAAGAATTTGTGTTCTCATGCCATTTGAAGCGTACTTTGCCAACTTGCTGCCCCACCATTTCCTAACACTTTAGTGTGTACTTGTTTCAAACAAGGTCATTCTTATCCTCAAAACCACAACACAATCATCAAATTCTGGCAATAAACATTCATACATTACAACTATAAAAACCTTGGATACATTCATTTTCAGCAAGTGCTCAAATGTCTTTTGTATCCATAGGGTTCAGAATTGTGAGTTGTCTTATTTGTCATGCTTCTTTGGTTAACTTTATATGTCAACTTGGAAGTGTTTTTGAATGAGAGTAATATTTAAATTGGTGAACTTTGAGTAAAACAGATTGCCCTCCAATCAAAGGCCTGGATAGAACAAAAAGACCAGCCTCTGAGCAAGCGAGAAATTTCCAGTGACAGCCTGTGGATTTTATCTGCACCATCCACTCTTTTGGGTCTCCAGGCTGCTGTCTCACACTGCACATTTTGATTTGCCATACTCCACAGTGTCCTTTTAACATGTTACTATCATTACTTTAATTATTTTTCAGCATAACAAGATGTTTCAGGCTAATCTATTACTTTCCCTGTCCTAGTCATGGCATCTGCCATTTTTCCAAGAGGTCCTGGTTCTTTTCAGTAAAGAAGGTAAGATCTGGGTGTGAGGTGTGCTTATGGCTTTTGGGGTGTCACTGCTGTCAGGCCCTCTTACTGTGAAGATGTACATGCATACATGTGTTTACATTTACATTTATTTCTGTATCTATCTATAGATATCAAAAACTGAGTTCATATCAACATCTCCAATTTTAACAATCCAATGGGACTCATTCTAGCTTTCTCCCTTTCTACTCTTACAACTCCTTTCTTCAACCGTGAAAACAGTGTGGTTCTCATTATCACTTCTGTTCATTAGCTCTTTGTCACTGTGCCCAAAATACCCAACAAGAACAACTTAGAGGAGGAAAAGTTTATTATAGCTAATGGTTTCAGAGATTTAGTCCATGGTGGGCAGACTTCATTGCTCCAGGCCCAAGGTAAGGCAGAATATCATGGCAGAGGGATGTGGTGGTCTACTCATAGCAGCTGGGAAGCAAAGGAGAGAAGAGAACAGATGACAGGGAAGATGAACACTTATTGGGCACATCCCTAGTGGTCCACCTTCTTCAGTCACACCCCACCTGCCTATGGTTACCACCCAATTAGTCCATTCAAACTAGGATGGACCAATTAGGTTACAGTTCTTATAATCTAATCATTTCACCTCTGAACATTGTGCATTATCATAGGTGCTTACGGGGGACACTTCATATCCAAACCATAACATCATCCATATATTACTTCTCTAATTCCCCCTACAGGTAATCAATTTTCTATTGCTGCCCTCACCCCTCCACCAAGCAGACCCTTCCTAAACAAACTCAGGTTTTGGCGTCCATATCTCGTCACAACCTCCTCACCTGCCAGGCCACTTTTGCAACCCTTAGTTTTCCTCTTCCATGTGCATTCCCTCACTTTGCTTCCAGTGCCAGGGTACTTTCTGACATTAGAGCTCACACTTATCTTACCAAGGCCGGAGTGCATCAAGAATGCATAAAGATCTAGAAGGAAGATTAGCATAAAATATTTTTCAAAATAGAAAAATGAACAAAAGATTTGAATAGGCACATTCTGAAGATAAAATCTAAATAACCAATATATATAAAGTTGCTCAACCTCATTAATTAGTGAAATGAACATTAAAATGAAATAAAAATGACATATCAGTCAGGGGCGTGGTGCATGCCTCTAATCCCAGTGGCATAGGGGGCTGAGGCAGGAGGATTGCTAGTTCAAAGCTAGCCTCAGCAATTTAGCAAGGCCCTCAGAAACATAGTGAGACCCTGTCTCAAAAAATAAATATAAAAAGGACTGGGTATGTGGCTCCGTGATTAAGCACCCCTCGGTTCACTCCTGTGTATCAAAAAAAAAAAAAAAAAAAAAGAGAGAGAGAGAGAGAGAGAAAGACAGAGAGAAATCAATTTGTATTTTTAAGACTGCCAAAATATCAAGAGTAGGCAAAGATGTACAGCAACAAGGACTTTTGGAAAGTAGTAAGTGGGAGTGTAAACTTGTAGGAGGCTTTCTTGGCATTATACAGTAAAGATCTGCTTACAGTCTCAGCTGGAAAAACCATTTTTAGACAAGCACCCCAGACAAGCTCTTTCACAGGCATTCCAAGAAACATGTGAATGACTGTTTATAGCAGTATTACTTGTGACAGTGGAAAAATAAAACAAAATAATTAAGAAAAAAAAAGAAAACACTACTTCTCATTGCTGAAATATAAAATCCAAAATTCTAAACATCTAATGAAAAAGAAAGTTAAAAGAAGAAGCATTGTTTTGTGTTTGGGTTACAGTGGGGAAGACTTTTAGAATTTTTACTTTATCTAAAAAAGTATAATAAGATGAGGGAATGAATCTCATAAAGGCAAACTGATCTTTTTGTCTTTTAATATAATGCACCTTTGGGGTAAGCTCAATCATTTCACTGATGCCTCATTTATCTCAACTGATAAAATTTGAATCATCATTAAATTTCACCAATATGGGGGCTGGGAATATAGCTCAGTCGGTAGAGTGCTTGCCTTGTAAGCACAAGGCCTTGGGTTCGATCCCCAGCACCCAAAAAAAAAAAAAAAAAAAAAAAAAATTTCACCAATATGATTGTAATTTATCTAAACAATGTGCTCTAAACATTTGAGGCAAGCACTCTACCAGCTGAGCTATCTCCCCAGCCAGCTCTAAACATTTGAAAGAGCTAAATTATATAATGGTCTTTGCAACCTAAAATAAAAATAAAAACAGAAATGACCAATGTCCAACAGCAACTAATAACTGTAGTCATTCAAAAGAAAAAATTAACTACTACTACCATATCAAAATGAATTAATCTCACAAATAGAATGTCAAATGAAGAAAAGCAAGTCACTTAGTGAGGGACTGGGGAGATAGCTCAGTTGGTAGAGTGCTCGCCTTGCAAGCACAAGGCCCTAGGTTCGATCCCCAGCACCACAAAAAAAAAAAAAAGTCACTTAGTGAGTCCACTCACATAAAGTTCAAAGAAGTAAAAATGAAAAATGTATTATTTAGTAATATACACATGTATGTGAAAAAATTTTTTTAAAAATGAGAAAATAGTAAACGATTCAGAAAAGTAGTTATCTTTTGGCAGGGAGGGAAGGGGAGGAAGAGGAGCATGTACAGGAGACAAAAAAGTTTTGGTAATATTCTTTTTCTTATGGTGGATGATGGGAGCCCACGTATTCGTTTCATTGTTATTCTTTGTACATTTTCCATAGCCTTTTGTATGTACTCAAAATATAATTAAGAAATAAAAGTTTCCACAGGGTTAGGACTGTAATTCTGTGGAAGAGCACTTGCCTAGTATGCACTAGGCCCATACAACTTGGGACATGTTAAACACATTTTCTATGTTGTCTTTGAGATAGTAACTAAGTTCAATTACAGAAAATCAAATAATAACATTTCTCACTCTATGGAGTCTGGGTCTGAGACAGGTTCTACAAAATCGGTAGCTGGTTGAGGTCCTGAGAGTTTACAATGGAAGAAAAGATGAACTTTTAAGAGTTTCCACATTCAGTGTTAGAGAGGCAGCCAGCAGATACTATGAGTGAGAGAAAGAACTTCCATTTGAGACTTCTTTATATTCCTTAGAGTATTATAACCAACATTTTAAAGTATCTTTCATATTGTTAGATCATTCAATATGAAATTTTTATCTCAAGGGGTCATCTTTTAAAAACTAAAAACCACTTCGACTTGTGTGTGACAAGGAATATCACAGGCAGAGATAAAGAGGGTTAGCTATGTAGACTACTAGAAGGTCTAGAGCAGGTTTACCAATTTTCATTAATTTATTGCTCCTTTTATCAGTTTGGAGGCTTGAGTAAAGGCAGATCTGAAGGAAGAACATGCTCAAGAACAAGGGATAGAATGGGGATGCCAGGGGAGGTTGTCAGAATTGCCTGCACTGTTACCTGGGATGATCCCTAGAGAGGTAGAAGGGGCGGGCCATGCCATGCACAATATCACATGCTGCACACGTGTCTCTCACACAGTCACCCACATCAAATCAACATGAACAGAACTGGAGGCGGCCTAGGCCGGCAAAAGACCTCCGTGAAAATGCCATTTAGTTGAGCGATATGCAGAGAAGGGAATTTCCATTCTAAAGGTTTCTCAACTGGTGGTTGGTTACTGAACCACTAGCTCTGGTCACTTTCTTTATCTGAACTTCCTTTTAATTTCAGGTGCCAGCAGCACAGGGTCCCTCCTAGCTTTCAATTGGGATATAATAATTATTCCAGTTTATCTTATATCAGTAGTTGTCTGCTTCATTCTTTGTTATGGTTTTGAATTTGGACAGAAAGAATAAGAAATCATGAAATCAGTGTTATCTGGAATTATCTTCACTGTTGCCTATTGGCTGTATCAAATGCTTTACTTTATAACCCCTTTGGGAATTTCTCATTGATATTTATTACCAGTTTTAGTCTGTGTGCATATTTCTCATCCATTCATTAAATTTTGGTAGTAATAATAGAAGTAACTGTGCCTCGAAAAGATATGAATAACCTGCTTAAATATAGAAAATGTTTATCATGAAAGATTAGGGGGAAATATTTTCAAAAGGAAAGCGAACACTGAATATTTTCAGATTTTTTTTTCTTGATTCTGGGGATTGAATCCAAGGGCATTGTACCACTGAGCTATATCTCCAGCCTTTTAGATCTTTTATTTTAAGACAAGGTCTTGCTAAATCATGAGGTTTATAGGCATGTACCAGCATGCCTGACTTAATTATTTTATTCCTAATACACATAAATACAGATATGTTACAGGTTGTAAAACAAAGAAATTAATGCTATGATAACAGCAGGGAACTGAACTCAGGGCCTCATGCATAAGCCCTACCACTGTGCTACATCCCAAGCCCTATGATAGTTTATTTTGCCTCACTGAGGATTGAACCCAGGGGTGCTCTACCACAGAGCTTTTTTGAGACAGGGTCTTGATAGGCTTTCCTCCAACTTGTGATCCTCCTGTCTCAGTCTCCTGAGTCACTGGGATTTCAGGTGAGTGCCACCACACTTGGCTTCCTATGATAAATTTTTAGATTTAAGTGAGCCAACAATTTTTGGCCATTCTGGAATTTTGTACTCATGTTTAATTAATCAATAACTCTTTCCTTCAAAAACATGACAAAATTTGGATTATGTGTATTCATATAATTCTGGTGGATAATATGAATGAAATGGATTTGCCAAACATAAAGTAAAATACACTCTAGTTTAACAAAAATATAAACTGTCTTGTTTTCACCTATTGACATCTTAAACTGTTAATAATTCAGAATTAGTCTGAATTCCTTGAGGAAAATTAAAATTAGGTTTTGAAAGTCTACACTATGAAAATTTCTGCAACTGTAGGAAAATGAAAAGTATGAATTCTAACTTGAACAACAGAAGCTTATAATTTTCCTCAGTTATTTTCATGGGTGTTTTATTTGTTCATTTATTTTGGTACTGGGGATCGAACCCAGGGGCACTCTACCACTGAGCTATATCCCCAGCCCTTTTCATTTTTTATTTTGAGACAGAGTCTCACTAAGTTGCCTAGTATCTAACTAAATTGTTGAGGCTGGCTTTGAACTTGCGATCCTCCTACCTCAGCCTCCCAAGTCGTTGGGATTACAGGCGTGCACCACCGCGCCCTGCTCATGGGTCCTTCTATTATGTGGTGTAAAATCCTTCAGACAGGAACTTTAAAAAGCATGATTATGCCACAGCACAGGAGGGTTCACGTTACCTCCCCAACCCCCTTCACTACCCTCCAGTGGAGCTGCTGATCAGTGAGAAGACAGGCAGGTTTAGAGCGTTGCAGTTCCACCGGGAGGCTGGACCGCGGATATTGGTGGGCTTTAAGGATAGATATACCACAGAACAGGAAATAGGTTGAGTCCGTAGTGTTCGCAAATCACAGGAAGAGAATTTCAGATTCTGAGTCCAAAGCTGATGAGATCCCTGCAGGCCTCCCCATTTGCTACCACACTCTGGCGGGCTTTCCCTGGCGGTCCCCAAGTCCAGCTTCTATTGGGATCAGCAGTCAGAATCCACACAAGAGCGTGGGGATTTAGGCTGGGACTAAGCACGCCTATTTCCAGGCATCTAGTCAGAGGCCGAGTTCTGGATCGGATCTCGGCGAGACTTGTTGCTGAGGAAAACCACAGCGTCGTTTCCCCGGGGAAGGGCTGACGTTACCCCGGCCTCCCCTGCCTGCGCGGCGCAGAGCCCCGGCGCTGCCCGACTCCCCCACCGGCCTGTCGGCACCAATCTCCGGGTGCCGCCTCGGGTGCTCTTTCCTTCCGCTCCCGGCCCAGCAAGCGCGTCCCCGCCGGCGAGCCCCTCCGCCCCCAGCCCCAGGCGCGCTCCCTCCTACTCCCGGACGCCCTCCAGGAGCGCCCCCCAGCCACGCGCGCCACCGTTCAGCCCGCGGAGCGCGCGCTGCCGGCCCTTTCCCGCCGCGCGGCCTCGTGCCACTAGCGCTGGCTCGCCGGGGGAGGCGCTGCGGCCGCAGGGGGAGTGCCTCCTCCTCTTCCTCCAACTCCTCCCCGCCTCCTCTCTCTTCTCCTCCTCCGCACTACGGTTCCCAGCCTCAGGCGGGGGCGAGCGCGTCCGGTTTGCTGGAAGCTTTCGGAAATGGCAACTTGCGCAGTGGAGGTATTCGGGCTCCTGGAGGACGAGGTGCGGGGGCCATAGGGTCGCGGGCGGGCTTCCCATCGCACTGTGCATCAGTTGGACCCGAGGAGGCAGCCGCGGTGCCAGCGGCGGCGGCCGGAGGCTCTGCTGTCTGCGCCTCCTCCCTCTGCGCTAGCCCGGGGAGTGCGCGAGGCGCCCTGGGCACCGTGGGGGCGTCCTGGAACACGCGGGCTCCCGGGGCTTGCAGTAAGGAGCAAGTCGGCGGACTCCACACCCCGCTCCTCCCGGAGCCGCGCCTTGTCAGTTTCCTTCAGGAAGTGTTGAGGAGCGGGGCGAGGCAGCGAGCTGGCTGAGTGCTCGAAGGGACGCACATCACCCCGCAGCGCCTTCCTGCGCACCCCTCCGCCCCCGGGGGCGCTCCGCGAACTCCCTGGGGGTGGGGCCAATTTCCTTGGTGCTTAGCATCCCGGCTGTTAAGTAGCCTGCACTGGCCGAGGTCCGGCTAACTTAACTTTATAGACTTTGATCTGGAGACTCCTAGTGAATTGTCATTACTTGTTTGATTTTTTTTCTTCTTTTTCTGAACCCCTTTTTAATCACCTAAGTGAAGACAGGAATAGGAACGCAGGCAATAAGATTTTCCCACCTATTTAGCAACAAGTGTCAAATGTGGGAAATTCACTCTTTATTTTATGATCTGCGTTGTTAAAAAATAAAGTCAAAAAGTTTAAATACTTTAAAGAACCTCCCACAGCTGTTCACTTTGAAAACTAAAGTTCTAGGATTTGAAGAAGATAATTTATATTGCTTGCCTAATTTATATTGCTTGCTTAGGTATCTTCCAATAATGTGGTAATAGTGCCTTTTCTTAGCAAGTTGGGATCTCTAGATGTCTTTCACATTTCTTCTGAGATCTTTTTGTTTATAAACTGAGTAATTTGTTAGTGTAGGCAGGTTATTTCAGGTTATTTTGAGAGTGCTTATGTGACGTGATTAGAATCTTGTCATTTGCAAGAACATGGATGGAACTGGGAAAGATTTTAAGTGAAATAAGCCAGGCACAGAAAGACAAGTACTGCATGATCTCACTCATATGTGCAATCTAAAAATGTTCATCTCATGGAAGTTGAGAGTAGAATGGTGGTTAACAGAGGCTGGGGGAGAATGGTGAGGGATGGAAGAGGTTAATCAGTGGCTACTAAGTTACAGTTAGATAGGGTCAAGAAGTTCTGGTGTGCTGTTACACAGCAGGGTGACTGTAGATATGGTGATGTACTGTATATTTCACAACGCCAGGAGAAAGAAGTTTGAATGTTTATCATTAAAAAATGATAAGTGTTTGAGGAGATAAATGATTTAAGCATTGTACAGTGGAAAGAGCTCAGAAATATTTATATTTTTATGTTTTTGTGTATCTGTTAAAATAAATTTTAAAATAATTTCTTAGTTATTGCTAAGCAAAGTGGAAATGGGCAAATAGTGGCAGCTAGAAGTTCCTCAGAAACAATCATCAGTATGTTATAGCTAAATGTAATGTTCTATCCAGTGCCCCTATTATTGTACTGTAGAAGACATAAGAAGGTAATGCAGCATTGCACCTATAATAACTTCCTTCTTATCAGTCAGTCATATCTCCCTGCCTGCCACATAACTGCAGTGCAGAGAACTTTAAGCTAGCATCCAGTGCAATCAGGCTGGTCTTGCACTAAAACTTCCCTGCCATTGCTACTCAGAAATAGGCCCTGTCATTCAAGATTTCTCATCTCACCTCCTTCCTGCAGAACCAATTGATCACAGACAAAATACCTAAAGGTATCATTCACCATCTGTTTTCTTCCTCTTGGTATACAGGATCTGTATTCTCAATTATCCCTCTTGCCCCTCTGCCCAGATGAAATAATACTAATTGTGGCATTTAGTGGGTGGTCAGTAGCAACTGGGGTCAGATACTCCACCCCTTGAAATGAGGATTTCCTGAACTTGCTGAAGGATTTGTAATTCTGGGAAGTTTCGTTTCATGGCATGAGGCCTACCCTATTCCCATGGTGGGGATCTGGCTGTGTGTTCCATGACTCAAATTTCCTTCCATCTCTCTGTCTTACTTTGTCCATGTTAAGGAAAAGAGTGAGATAAGAAGACAAGGGATATGATAAGAAAGCATCTCCCACTTCTGTTGTACTTGGGTTATTTATTCAACAGATTCATTAACTGTCTGCTCTGTGTTGTACATTATACTAAGGCACTGGGGATACAGAAAGAGAAATGACTGACAAATCTCAGTCTTAAAGCAGCTCACCATCTGGTGCAAAAGATGAAAGTTGCTTGTTTTCTGGTTGTAGTTACTGTCTCAACACTATCATTTGCCATTTATTTTCTAGTCCATCACAAAAATAGAAAGGGACCTTCAAGCCCCCTCCCCCCATCTTTTAAAAGAAGAAGAACACTACAACTATGTCACCTCTGAAACTCAAAGATTCATCTGGGAATAGGCAGCCCTCTGCTATTGATTAAAAGTAGAGAAGCTTTTCTGTTACAGCAATAGGAGATGATTCTTACAGATTTGAAACTGAAACAAAGAAAAATGAATAGAAATAGAATAGAATAGCATTGCCATTTAGTCAGTGTGTAGTGAATAGCTGCTGAGTCACACTGTATGAGCATATTAGAATTAAAGTATGCTGAAGTTTAGATCATAATATCTTTCACTTTTCAGTGAGTCGCAGCTCTTTTTCCACACATAGCTTTCTGTAAGAGGTTTTACATGCACAATTTTGCCTTTAAAGAATTAGTTAACTGGGCTGGGGTCATGGCTCAGAGGTAGAGCAGTCACCTAGCATGCAGGAGGTCCTGGGTTCGATCCTCGGCACCACATAAAAATAAAGGTATTGTGTCCACCTATAAATAAAACAAAAAATATAAAAAAAAAAAAGAATTAGTTAACTAAGGATGGAATGTAATATAATTTATATGTAATTTGGTCTGACAGTCACTTGGAATTAACAGTCGAGAATAACTTACTCATCTTTGGTGGGAAGAAGTATGATGGACCTGGGAATTGGAATTGAGCATCACTTTTAGCTCCTTCCAAGGAACCTCCCAATTATGTAGAGGCTGGAAAACTAAACACTCTGTTTTCCAGACTTAGGCAATTATTGTTCTGAATGTGGAATAGGTTCCCCCCATTAGATGCACTTTTTTGAGAGTTGTGATGTGGAAGTAAAGTGGAGCATATAGTTTTGTTTTTTGACATTTTCTGCTGATAAGCATAGTCATATAGACATTGAATTTTTCTACAAAAGTATTTCAGTATCAGGTAACTTGTTTTACAGGTATTGATAGGAAGTTGCAGAAGTCATGGTGGTGGCCCCTATACCAGATGTCTAGATTGGCTATATTCTGGTGGTGGTCCCTGTTACTCACGTATTCTTATCTCTCTGACTGGGACAGAGGTGGTAACTTCCTAGGTGGGCTGGTTATGCAGCAGTTTTCCAGGCCTCTGGACGTCCAGCCTAGAGCCAACCTAGAGCCTACCCCAGCTCTTCCAACAATTTTATAAGCACTTAATTCCCTCCATTGACTTCTTTCCTCTTAAAGAATTTAGAGGGGTTTTGTTTCCTATAACTGAAGCCTGACTGAAACAAGGCAAAGAAGAAAGGAAATAAAGGAGTTGAGACTCTACTGCCAGATTGGGAGTATAGTTTGCACGTATGAAGAATGGATATCTCTGGTGGCAACATCTACAGCAGTGCATAAACAACAGGGTAACTAAGAAGGGCATATTCTGACACTTCTGGACCCACTCAGGCTGAGCAGAAGCTGACCTTGCCTGCCAGCCCTGGCATCATACTAAATTTGGGAACAAACTTCCTAAAACTTTATGCACTACACACAAAGGAGGAGAAGCATAGTTGGAGCAGCAGCTATGTTAGTAATCTAGCCCAATCTTTCATGTGTTGTTTTTGCCACCACCACTTTTCTGCAACTTTTAAATTCCAGGGTCATACTATTTTATTAAGGTGGACACATATAGTTTACTTTTTAATAGTGTATTTTAAACCAGCAGAAAAGTTGAAAGTATAGCACAAAGAACTCCAATATCCTCCTGCAGGTTCTCCAGATTTTGACATCTCACCACCATTGCTCCCTAACCTTTACCCCCATTTTTGTCGCTTTTTTCTGAACATTTGAGGATAAACTTTAGACACATCCCTATCATCTTTAAATATTCTAGTGAGTATTTTTCTAAAACAAGAATTCTGTCCAACATAACCATATACTCCTCCAAGCTAGGAAATCAGTATTGATACAATATCATCTAATCCACAGATACCATGCAAGTTTTTTTGTTTTGTTTTATTTTTTTATTTTTATTTTATTATTTTGGTACTGGGCATTGAACCCAGGGGTGCTTAATCACTGAGCCACATCCCTAGCCCTTTTTTGTATTTAATATTTTTTATTTAGAGACAGGGTCTCACTGAGTTGCTTAGGACCTCCTAAATTGCTGAGGTTGGCCTTGAACTCACCATCCTCCTGCCTCAACCTCCCAAGCTGCTGGGATTACAGGCTTGTGCCACCACGCCCAGCCACCATGCAAGTTTTTTTTTTTTTTTTGGTGGTGCTGGGGATTTGAACCCAGGGCCCTGTGCTTGTGAGGCAAGTACTCTACCAACTGAGCTATATCCCCAGCCCCACAAGTTTTGATAAGTGTTTCTCTTTTCCTTTCTGGTCCAAGATCCCATCTGGGAACATATATTGCATTTGCTTGTCATGTCTTTGCACTCTTTTCTAACCTGGGACCCACTCTTCCAGTCTATACCCTACCTGCCTGTAGTTACCACTGGTTTAATCCCTGTCAGGGGATTAATTTGCTGATTAGGTTAAGACTCTCATAACCTAAACATTTCACCTCTAAACCTTCTCGCTTTGGCTCACACCTGAGCTTTTGGGGACACCTAATATCTAAGCCATACAAATGATTACTATTTTGTGGGCACATATTCTGAGATTATGCCAATATTCTATTCCTCATCAAATATTCATCCTCTGTTTTAGCATATATTGATTAGTTCTGTCTGAATCAAACATCCCTGTGTTTTATTTCCATTCTTATTAGTTGGCATTCTGTGTAAGAAGAGCTTTTTCTTTCCTCCCTATTATTTATTTGCTTATTTATTTATATTAATATAGACTTATGGAATCCCACTTTATTCAGTGGGTTGTAATTGAGTACTGTCATTAAATATTTTGGTCCCATATGGTCAGTGGGAGTCCTTTCAAGGAAGTTTATAGGCCCTCATAATGAGTGCCCATCATTTCTTGAATACTTCATTACTTTATGGCAGAAGATGTTTCAGTCTTGTACTTTTCCTGGCACAGTTCCGTCTGGAATCAGCCATTTTTCCTAGGAGTGCTGGTTCCATCTGGTAGAAAATGGTTTTTAGAAACCAAAATCTGAGTGGTTAGTGGGCTCATTGCTCCTGGAATGTGTTCTTCAGCTTCATCAGTGAACACAGTTAAGAAATTGTGTGTGTGTGTGTGTGTGTGTGTGTGTGTGTGTGTACTGAATAGACATACCTATAGCTATTTCTTTGTCAATCTGTGTACGTTTACTTCAAAATCATTAATTCATACTGATTTAAAACTATTAAAAACTAACAATTTAACTGTAAGTATCATTTCTAACAGTGAAAAATCTGATTTTCATTATATGTAACATATTAACTTATGTAATTCATTTACTTATATATTCAGTGTAACTAATTTCCCAGCCATACCAACATCTCTGTGACTTCTGTGTCCCCCTTTCAGCTGTCTGCATCCTTGAACACAAGTGAGAATATAGCTGTTGCATTTCTAGGCCTCACCTCTTCCAGTGGGCACCCTGCTGATACATCTCCATGGGATGCCTTCCTCCTCTCAGTGTCCCGATGCTGGTAAAAATAAGGATCATGCATCTCCTCAAAACTCCTCTCTCCCACACACCCTGCCTATGGTGGACCTGCTGTTTACTCCTTTGCACAAGGAACAGAAGAGAAGGACATATAGACGTGTTTGTGTGTATCATGTATACACACACACACATAAAACAGTTAACTATTAGGACTTTACATAATGCATAAGAGTAGAATTTTGGAACTAAAAGGGATCTTGTATATAAATAAATCACTTAGGGCAAGTGCAGGAGTATAGATAATGAGATTTAATAGGTTGACATTCTGGCTCTGTCACTTTCTTAGTGATCTTGTGAAATCATTTAACTTCTGTGAGAGCAGGATATTTAAATCAGCTGATTTTCCCATCCCCTGGCTGCCTGTGGTATTAGACATTTCTTAACTCCAGCACCTAGAGATGTAAGAACCTATTGAACACAACTGGAATGAGTCAGATTGCTGATTTGAACTGTTAAATCCACCATTCTACTGAACTCTGTGGCAGTCTATGTTACTACCTTCTTCCTTAAAGTTTCTATTCATTCTGGCTCCCTTGCCAATCTTATTAAGTTTTAAGAGGATAAATGAATGGAGTGGGTAGAAGAATTCTGAAGATAAATGCAAGGAGTAAGGCACAGGACAAACAAAAGGGTTTCAGTCAGTCTTTTCTGAAGGTCTTAGAGAATGAATCTGCCTGTAGCCCATTAATATAATTCATGGCTTGGCCAAAGTGTCTGGCTTCATTGATGTGAGACATTTGGGGGCACTGAAGAGAATAATAGAAGCACATGATCATGGGAGTGCATAAAGATGCATTAGTGAAAATTGTCTTCAGGGAACAGAGTCACCTATATATAATTATAGCAGCCTTTAACTGAACACTTGCTGTATGCCAGGTTTCAGGTGAAATGTTTTCATACTGTAGCTTTAATCATCACACAATCTTGTGAAAGCAGATAGTATCATCCACATTTTACAGATAAGGAATCCAAGATACTGGTTTTCTCAAGAACTCTCTCTCAGTAGTTAGCAGATCTGAGATTGAAACTCAGGTCTCTTCAGAACCCAAAACTTGGTCTTTCCACTTTCCTGCTGCAAATGGTTGTCCATGTGAAATACTTTAACTGAAGAGACTCTTCAGGTGCATTGTTGGCTGCAATTGTTATGTTCTTACTTCCCCTTCTTGTCTTCTCTTTTTAATACTTTTAGATGGGCTTCTGGAATACTTAAAGTTCATAGTTGCTTAACAAATTGTGTTGACCACTTGCTGTGTGTCAGGCATCTAGACAGGACATGAGCTAATAATGATGGACAATAGGGGCTGGGGTTGTAGCATGGTGGTAGAGCATTTGCCTAGCTTGTGTAAGGCACAAGGTTTGATTCTAAGCACCACATATAAATAAATTAAGGTCCTTTGATAACTAGAAAAAATATTGAAAAAAATAATGATGGGCTGGGGATATAGCTCAGTTGGTAGAGTGCTTGCCTTGCAAGCCCAGAGCCCTGGGTTTGATCCCCAGCATCACAAAAAAAAAAAAAAAAAAAAAAAAAAAAAAAAAGATGGACAACAGATTTTACTGAATTTAGAGCCTACAGGGACATTAAGTCACTAATCAGGCATCCATATTTTATAAATGTTGTGAAGGAAAAGGAATGTAAGATGTAAGCATATAATTAATCTTGTGTGATGGGGAGGAGGGGAGAGTGTCAGGGAAGGCTGATGAAGTCACATTTAAACTGAAATTAAGGATGAACAAGCATTAGGTGAGGAGTGAAGCAGAAGACTTCTGGATAGACAGAACTGCTTGTGCAAACGGTGAGATGGAGAAGAACACAGGAGGGGTGAAGGGGTAGAGAAAGAAAGAGAGCACAAGATGAGACTGGAGAGGAGGGTCCTGTTAAGATTTGGGAACTGAATCCAAAGTGGAATGGAAGTTAATTAAACACACATGTGAACACACATCATCATCATCATCATCATCATCATCATCAACATTGTCATTGTTTTTTACAGTTAATGTTTGTTCCTCACGTATTTCACTTTTTCTGTCTGTTATTTCTTCATTTCTTCTTGTTTCTCTGGCTTTCCATTTGGGATCACATTTTTTCCTGGCTAAGGTACATTCTTTAGAATTTCTAAGTATTTCTGGTAGTGAATTTTGTTTTTGTTTGAAAATTTATTTTGGCTTCCTTCATTTGGGGGGTTGGGGGGAGGAGTAAAATTCACAGACAGTGAAATGTACAGATTTTAAATATACAATTTGATGATTTTCAATAGCATGCACAGCCAGCAACCTGATTAAGGTATGGAATATTTTTGTGACTCCAGAATGCTCTCTTGGGTCCCTTTCCAGTCCGATCATCTTCTCCACTCTCCATAGGCAATTTCTATAACCATGGATTACTTTTAGCTGTTCTGGAATTTCATATGAATGGAATTTTACCTTATTACTCTTATAGGGCTTGTTTCTTTTTTTAACATAATGTGTTTGATAGTCACCTACGTGGTTGAATCCTTAGCTCATTTCTTTTATTGCTGAGTATTCCTCCTCTGGTGAGCACTATGCCTCTGTATAAACCAGATGTTTATTCATTCTCCTTTTTTTTTTTTTTTGGGTGCTGGGGATCGAACCCAGGGCCTTGTGCTTACAAGGCAAGCACTCTACCGACTGAGCTACCTCCCCAGCCCCTATTCATTCTCCTTTGATGGACATGTTGATTGGTTCCAGCTTTTGACTATTATGAACAAACCCATTGTGAACATTTACAAATCTTTTTTATGAATATATATTTTCATTTCTCTTGTGTAAATACCTAAAGATGGAATTTCTGGGTCATAGAGTAGAATATGTTTGACTTTATAAAAAGCTGCCAAATGGTTTTCCATAGTGATTGTACCGGTTTAAACCCACCAATGGTAAAGGAATGTTCAAGTTGGTCTATATTCTTTCAGCAACGTTTGAAGTTTCTGACAAAACTTTCTATCTACCTGTATGTCTTAGCCTTCCAGTAACCAATGTTATCGGCTTCATGTGGATCCTTCCAGAGATATTCTATTCATAAATCAACAGATACAGTGCTATCACATTTAAAAGTAGTGTTAAGATATAAAGCAATGGTGAGCTGTTCTTTCTTTGAAATTACATAGTACTAACTGAACAAAGTTTATTATTCTAAATGTAACTACATTAATGACAGCACATTCCTTTCCTATACCCATGCTGTATGCCTATGGTTCTTTTTCTTTTCTTTTCTTTCTTTCTTTCTTTTTTTTTTTTTTTTGGTACCAGGGATTGAACACAGGGGTGCTTCACCACAGCCATTTTTATTTTTTTACTTTGAGACAGGGTCTTGTTGAGTTTCTTAGGGCCTAACTAAGTTGCTGAGGCTGGCTTTGAACTTGCAATCCTCCTGCCTCAGCTTCCTGAGGGGCTAGAATTACAGTCTTGTGCCACTTTGCCCAGCATGTATTACAGTTACAGTCTTAGGTGCTGGTTGTTGCTCATTCTGAGAGTAAGCAAATTCCACTGCACCTAGTTATACCTATGGGTCTCAACTTCAGTGTCCACCAGAATCACTTGCAGAGTTTGTTAAAAACACTGACTACCTTAGAGTATCTGATTCAGTAGGTTCAAGGTCTTAAAATTGCATATGCAACACATTCCCATGTGATGTTCATACTACTGGTCCAGAGAATACTGTTGGAGAACCACTGTTCTCTCTTCAAGCTAAGGGTTCTGGGTATTGGTTTTTATCATGGTTGTTACCATCAAAACCTCCTGCATAGTTTTAACTTATGCATAACAAATATACACACACATATATATAGCAATCATAGAATCCAGATTTTAAGAGAGTTCTGATTTTATATTTTATTTCCTAGTAAAAGTGGTCTACCTTTTATATATTTGTAAATGGTTTCAAATAAATTCATACAAAAGAGAAAGAAAACTGTTGTCAATCCATAGGTTCTGATTTTTAGTTTGGAAAATATGGTCACCTAACATTGTATAGCATATGTTGCTCAAAAAATACAAGTGTGTATAGTCCTCCCTCTCACCCTAGCAATTTTTTTCTTAAATATTCAGTGTTCACACATTCATACCATATACAGTGTAATTCACAATGAATCATTGTATCGTAGTTTATAGTTATCTCTTGTAAATTTTTTGTTTGCTTTTTTTTCTGTACACTTTTCACAAACTTAATTGCTGTTAGCTTTAAAAGCACTTGGTGCAGGAAAAAAAAAATAGACATATATATGAAATGAACCTATGTATAGAGAATGCTACCCATTCCTGAGCCTATGCTGTAGAGCCATTATCTGTGGCTTCTGTGCCATCATGATGGAATTTCTGTTCATCTCTTTTCTCCAAAAGAATCCACTATTTCCTTAATCTCTTGTCTTCCTTTTTCTTAACTTATTACCCTTATTTGGTGGCATACATCCTCTAGGTGAGTGGTAGATACTGTTGAAAGGAGAAACTCACAGTAGGATCATCCAACCCTACCATTTCATTTCATTCTATATCTTGCTGAATTCTTTAGAAGATCGAAAGATTAGTTTCTTAGGCTTTAGAATCTCAGTTTTTTACTTTTTTTGGTGGCAGGGGTAGTAGGGATTGAACCCATGGGAGACCTATCACTGAGCTCCATCCCTAACCTTTATTTTTGTTTTTGCTGAAGTTCTCACTAAATTGTTGAGGCTGGTCTTGAACTTTCAATCCTCCTGCCTCAGCATCCTGAGTCACTGGGATTATAGGCATCTGCCACTGTACCAGCCCCCTTTCACAGTTTTTATAGTGAAGAAGGTCGTAAAGTATATTATTTCAGATACAAGATAGTGTGTGATAAATGCTGTGTGAATGAGCCTCCAACTTTGAGAAAAGTAATTTCAACTATGAAGACTTTTAGGGAAGATATTGTCTGAGCCTTGAGGAAAGAACAAAAATTTTTTTTTTTTTTTTTTTTTTTAAGAAAATGTATGATGTGGGCTGGGGTTGTAGTTCAGTGGTAGAACACTTGCCTTGCATGTATGAAGCTCTGGGTTTGATCCTCAGCACCACATAAAAACAAATAAATAAAATAAAGGTATTGTGTCCATGTACAGCTAAATATATATATTTTTTAAACAGAAAAAGTATAATGTAAAATTTATAAAATATTTAGCAAGTAAAAAATTTTCATGATCTCATTAACAGTTACATTCAAGATTTCGTATTTCTTCCTACCCTTTATCCATCTATACATTTTAGAGTTAGATTCATCATCCCCATCCTCCCTCCATTAACATATAATTCTCTGCCAAGTAAAATTGATTTAAATGACTTTAAAGCATTCTGCTCAGATGATACAGAACTTTAACAGAATAGTAAGAGAACCTGTCATTATAAAAACTAAATAAACCTAGCATTATAAAAAACTCAATACAGGAAATATGTAGATAAAGATAATTTTAAAGTTGTCTTATGAGGTTGGGGAACAACAGAAGGTTGAGAAAAGAATGAAGAGAGTAACAAAAGATAAATTCTCCCAATACCTATAAGAGATGGAAAGATCTGAGATTCTGCATTTCGTTTCCCTGTTTGGGGGGATTGATGGGACCTTAAAGGGTGTTTAATAGGTATGTTCATGAATTGTACTGAAAATCTCAGCCCTAGACAGCTGCCTTGAATTACTGAAGCCATCTACATAGATAACATTACAGCACATTACCTGTTTTATTCTCCTCTTTGCCTGCAGTTTGCAACCTCATTTTACTTTAAAAATTAATCAAACTCCCTTTACTTACGAGTAGGAGAGGACAGATTCAAGGTTTAGTGAAGAGCTCTGCTGTGTTTGAGAATAATATTCCCATCTCTGTTTTAATTAAAAGATGATCTTTAATTTTTATTTCCTTTTTATTCATTTGAGCTCCAGCCAGATTTCTGTTAACATCACTCTTAGTATCAAAATCTATTGAAGAGTTTCAATTCCATTTGCAGCATTTACATTGCTCCCCTTCATTTTCAAAAACGATGTGAGAGTTTAGGACCTCTGGCAAAATACCTTAACCATTTTCAGTTATGAAGTTATAATGTGAAGATGCAAGTATGAAAATAAAGTGGCATTTTTAGTTCAGTTTTGTGAAATTCTTTCAATCACTATAGCTTCAATTAACCAAAACATTTAAATAAGTAACTAGTTTTAATTTTGGGAGTGCGAATTGCAAGAAGAAAGTTTAAAAATTAAGTGTGTCAGTGACTGCTAGTAATTTATAATCCTCCAGAATTGTTTTTAATTAATGTTTGTTGCATTTTCTCTAGGAGATGGGGGAACATTTCAGTCAAGGCTACATAGATAGTTTTGGGGAGTATTGTTTTGTTTTGTTTTGTTTTGTTTTGTTTTGTTTTGTTTTTGGTACCAGGGATTGAACCCAGAGGAACTCAACCACTGAGCCACATCCTCAGTTCTTTTTGTATTTTATTTAGAGACAGGGTCTCACTGAGTTGCCTAGGGCCTCCCTAAGTTTTTGAGGCTGTGTTTGAACTCACTATCCTCCTGCCTCAGCTTCCTGAGTAGCTGGGACTACAGGTGTGAGCCACCATGCCCAGCAGGAATAGCTTTTAATACCAGGAACTCCAGAAATATGAATTAATCTTTTTAGAGGGATATAATTTTCTCAGTGAAGGTCATATGCAAGTTATAAACATTATTTGAGCTTAGAAAAGATAACTAACATTGTTTGTCACTTTTTATTACACTTTACCACTTGAAAAAATTTTTTCTTGTTAATTAAGTCATCATAGAAAAGATTTTTTAATGTCCAGAAATAAGTTTTGGAGATTCATACCTGTTTAATGTAATTCAGTTACTTCCCAACCAACTGATGCAGTGAGAATTTGTCTCTAGAACCAAGAGAATATTTCAGTTGGCTATTTATTCAGTGACCTGCCAGAAAAATAAAAAAGTAGTCAGGACCTCTCTTCAGATGTTAGGAAATAATCCCCTTAGAAAACTGAAATGTCAATTTTCATATTTTCCTCTCTGATATTCAGTTCTGTCTTTATTTTTGATATCTGAGGATTTTTTCTTCCTTCTTGCTTTCTTTTTTGCTCTTAGACTTTATCTAGAAGTTGCTTTTGTAGGTAGTGAAAGATAGTGATTGATATTGTTAACTTCTTTATTCATTTTTAATCTATGAATTTTAGAATTATTTGCTAAGATTCCTAAATAAATTAAGGGGGTGGGTGGATTTGTGTTTAATTTGTGGATTTCTTTGGAGAAAATACATGACTTAGTATTAACTATTTCTATCTATAACCATAATTAATTTCTCCATTTATGTCTTTTTTGTGTTTTTAAATTTATTTTATAACCTTATCCATAGAATTTTTTACATTTCTTATTTTATTTCTGTGTCTAGCAGTTTTATTTACTTGTGAATTTTTAAATATGCATTTTTTATGTTTTCTTACCCTTGTTATTTTGAACAATTTTAAATTTATAAGACAGAATAGTATACTGCACACTTTATATCTATAAACCAGCTCTACAACTTGGTACATTTTTTAAAATTTCCCTTTGTTTACATTTACATAGACACATGGACACATTTACCAATTACATTAAGCCAATTGAGAGTAAGTTGCAACCTTTATGTCACTTAATCCTAAGTATTTCAGTATAAATCTCTTAAACTAGGACATTCTTATATGACACCTTAATACCATTATGATAGTCAAGATATTTAGTATTTGGTACATTACAGTATCAATCTATTATAGTATTCTATAGTCTTTTGAATTGGAAATTTAAAACAATTACTTTTTCTAAGTAGCTATGATTTTGTGTTATGTACATATCAATAATGATAAATGCTTATTAGTTTTAATACTCTTAGCTTTAGATTTTCTTGGAAGTAATGGCAGATTCTTATTCAGTGTGATCATTTGACTTAGTTTTTTTTCTTTTTGTACATAGTCAAGTCATCTACAGGTAATTTAGTTTTCATGTTCTATACAGCTATTAGTATTAATCAAATTAATCTTGAAAAATATTCTTCCCATTAATTTTAATATTCTAATTACTTGTGTCTTGGTTGAGTTACAAGTGCATAAAAATAAAATATAAATTTTTATATTCTAGGAAAATTCACGAATTGTGAGGGTAAAAGTTATAGCTGGAATAGGCCTTGCCAAGAAGGATATTTTGGGAGCTAGGTAAGTATATAAAATTGGGTTGGAATTTTAAAACTTTTCATTTGTTAATTAATTTTTTCCTAAATTTTAGTTCCATGAAAATGTGAATAATATTATTAGTAAATTGTTATGCAAAATGAACAAAATTTCCTATTTGGGTGGTTTAGTCAATCTCTTCTTACTTGAATTACTGAATTTGTGAAATTAGGCAGAGGTGTAAATCAGAGTGGTAGTTATTAGATTCATTATTGAGTTCTGTCTCCAGAAATTTGTAAGATTCTAATCTTACAAATCCCTTAGCAGATAACAACCGTAAATTATGGATGATATGAAAAGCAACAACATGAACATAGTGTAACTTGAACAGAGCAGGCAGTTTCTGGTGGGAGCCTGCACTTGAAGGAAGAAGATTATACTGAGTTCAGAATGTTATACAGTAGTCTGAGGCCAGGTGGAATCAGAACTCACAAAATTATAGTCTTTATGGCCAGGGAAACCTCCACAGGTCTGATTTAAAGAAAACATGGCACTGGTGAAGATTCTGTAAGGGAAAGACCTGGAGAGCTCAAAAATTCAGCTGATAACAGAAGATCTGAACAAAGATCAGTTATTGCCCAAGAAAGAGGGTTTGTGGCCCTTGTCCTAACAAGATAATCTATCACATGATAAAATAAGCAAGCAAATAAATCATCAGAAAAATAGCAGAATCCAGAGTCTCTCTAACTTGACATTTATAATGTTTGGGGTATATAATAAAATTACCTGATCTAAAAAGAACCAGGAAAATGGAACACATATCTGTAGAGAAAAGAAAATATGCTCACAATAAATCAAAAGATAGGAAATTCAGGAATGAAATAGAAACCATTAAAAATGAAAATTATTGAACCGAAAAATACAGTGATTGAAATTAAAATTGTTGAATGAATTTAATAGCAGAATGGAGATTTAAAAATTAACCGAATTTAAAGATAGATCAATAGAAATTACTACCTGGTTTGAAGATCAGAGAAAAATATCAGGGGAAAAAATGAACAGAGCCTCAGGGATTTGTTAGGTAGTATCAAGCAGTCTGACATACATAGAGTTGGAGTCCCAGAGAGATGAGAGATAAGGAATGAGGCAAAACATATTTGAAGAAATAACAGCCAATTTTTTTTTTTTCAAATTTGATGCAACACATAAATTTATATAAAAAACACCAAGTAGGATTAACACCTAAAAGCACATTGAGGTACATAAAAGTCAAACTATTGAAAGCCAAATTTAAAGAAAAAATTCCTAACAAAGAGAAAACAATGATACATTACATACAGAGGAACTACAAACCAATTAAAAGCTGACCTCTTATCAGAAACTATAGAGGCCAGCAGAAGATGGAACAGTAGAATAACAATTGTCAATCCAGAATTCTATATTTAGTAAAAATATCCTCCAAGACTGCTGACAAAATAACAACAGTTTTAGAAAAAAGAAAACAATGAGAGTTTGTCATTGGCAGAGTACTCTGTAAAAAGCATTGACATTCTTCCAGCTGAACATTGATACCAGATGGAAACTCAGAAAGAGATAAAGAACATAAAAAATGTTAAACATCTGAGAATATACAAAGACCTTTTGCTTTTTTCTTCATATCTCTTTAAATAAAGCATACTCCTGTTTAAAACACAGCTTATAACCTTGTCTTATGGTTTTATATTGTAAGTAAATGAGGCACCTACAATGACTCTAGCATAAAGGACAAGTTGTGTGTGTGTGTGTGTGTGTGTGTGTGTGTGTGTGTGTGTGTGTTGGACTGTTTGGTAGAATGGTACCATATGAAATGTAAATGAAATTAAAAATTAAGGGTATATGTTATAATATATAGATAAAGCATTTAAAATAATGCAGAGAATTATAGATTTTTAAGTGGGTATTTTTAATGAAATTCTTGAAAAATTAAAAAAGCCAGGAAAGAAAGAACAAATGATCAAATTAAAAAAAAGGAAGGCAGTGAAAAACAAATAATGAATTTGTAGACCAAAATCAAATAATATCAGTAATTACATTAAACATTGATGGACAAAGATAACTACAAGGCAGAGGTTGTTACAATAAATTAAAAAACAAGACCCAACTATATATTGTTGATGAGAGGTGCACTTAAAATATAAAGATGTAGCTAAGTGGAAGGAAAGTAGATGTAAAAAGATGTGTCATGCAAAGGACAAGATAAATGGACTGAAATGAATATATTATAATCTGATAAGACACAGTTCAACACAAAAAACATCCCAACTTTTCATAATGTTAAAAATAAAATCATCGAGAATACCTGTGTATGTGCCTGTTAACAGAACTTGAAAATACACGAGTCAAAAAACATATTAATCAAAATTTGACACAATTAAAGGGGAAAATTTAAAATTCCACAATCACAGATAAAGATATTAACACCTCTCTTTCAGAAATTGATTTTTAAAAGCAACAAAAATATAAATTTGAACAATATTACTAGTAACTTTGGCCTAAAAACCACTGTTCTTAACAACTGCAAAATAGGCATTCTTTACAATTGTACATAGTACATTCATAGGCATAGACCATATGAATATTATTTATCATTGTATAACAATATTACCAAACTTAATGGCTTAAAAGAATACACATTTATTCTCTCTCAGTTTCTGTGGGTCAGAAACCCCTCTATTATTTAGCTGGATCCACTGCTTTAGAGTTTTGCACAGTGACTATATTTTTTTCTCAGTAGTCATGAGATCTCTCTCCAGTGTCTACAAACTCTAACGCTACTCTGGTGGCCCTCCGAGGATTTGGTCATAGGTCTTCACAGCGTGCCTGTCCTGGAACTTCTTCATCCTGGTCGAAGTGTGTAACGCATGACCAAATGTGCCTCTCACAGGAAACTTGCATAAGATGCCCTTGTGACTCTGTCATTTATTCCTTCCAAGATAGCCACTCCCTAGGAGAGCATTGACCCAAGAAAGAAGTTAGGTGCAGGTGCCTCAATCAGATGAGACACAGGAAACAACTTAAGAAAACACATAGAATAACAGAAACAGTTTGTTACAAGAGGGTAACACACCTCACGGGGAAATGGGAAGTGGGAGCCATAGAGGATGTGCACACTCAACAATGGTTGGGGGCAGGAGAGACAGAGCTGTGGTCTGAGGCCTTTATTGGGGTCCAAAGTATAACCCAAGTGAATTTCCATATCTGCCTAATCCAAATGGGGCACAGGTCAGTGAGGCAACTCAAGTAGATTGTATCTCCTGGTAGCTACCAGGAGGCTGTGGTATAAGGCAGATATCTGAAACAATCACCATAAGAAACTGAAAGGAGGTAGAAAACTGGAAACTGTATCAAAGGTTTGTTTCTAGTATGAGAAATTTCATCATATATTCAAAGTGGATGCCAAGGCAACATAAAATTTTAGGAATTCACCATAACTGCAGGGAGGGTACTGGCCAGGGCTGTGCTATCTGGGGATTGCTTGGAGAAGGGTCCACTTCCACGCTAATGTGGTTTTTGGCAGCATTCAGTTCCTTGCAGACTCCCAGTCAGAGCTCTGGTTTTTTGCTGCCTGTTAGCTGGAGGCCACCCTCGGCTTTCTGCTTTGATCTCCCTTGGGCAGCTCACGTGCTGGCAGGTTTCTTCTTCACAACTAGACAAGGAGTGTCTTCCAGCAGGATGGGTTACAGTTTATGTAATATAATCACATATGTATTATCACCTTGACCATAATCTTTTGGTTAGAATCTACAGGTTCTTTCATTTAAGAGGAGGGGAACACGAAGGGTATGAATCTTAGGAATTGGGGATAATTGAGCTACCCTAGAGTCTGTGTGGCACAGCATGCTGGACCATAAAACAGTAAGTCAAAACTGCAAAATACACATTCTTTTCAAGCACACATGGTACATTCACCAATGCAGACCATGCGTGGGCCATAGAACAAGACTCAGTTTTGAAAAGATTGAACATATAGAGGATGTTCTCTGATAACAATGGAATTAAATTAGAAATCATTGTGATCTAGAAAACCTATAAATATTTATAAATGAAAAAGCATATTTTTAAATTGTAGATTATGGAAGTCCCAAGAGAAATTAGAAAACATTTTGAACTAAAAAGGACAGCACAGCAGTATCACAATTTGTGAGATATGGTGCTATGGTTTGAATGTGTATGCCCCCCGACCCCCATTCATGCTGAAGCCTAACCCCCATTGTGATGCTGTCGAGAATTGAGGCAGGCCTCTTGGGAAGTGATTAAGTCATGAAGGGTTTGCTTTCATGAGTGAAATAGTACCTTGTAAATAGGTTAAAGGGAGATAGCTTAGACCCTTTTGCCCTTCTACCTTTTGTCATATGGGGACTCCTTGTGTGTCCCTTCCAGAGGTTGCAACAACAAGGTGCCATCTTGGAAGCAGAGATTGGTCCTCAGCTGATTCCAGACCCACTGGCACCTTGATCATGGGTTCCCAGCCTCCACAACTGTGAAAAATAAATTTCTGTTCTTTATAAACTACTAGTTTCAGGTAGGGTTTTGAGTTCTGACCTGAAGAAATTAGCAAAAGGAGAATAAATTAATTTCAAAATAAGTAGAAGGAAGAAAACTAGGAAGATGAGCAGAAACCAGTGAAATAGAAAAGAAAATTATAGAAAAAAGTCATTAAGATCAAAAGTTAGTCATTTGAAAATATCAATATAATTTTTAAATCTCTAGCTAGACTGTTTAAAAGCTAAAGGAAGAAGGAACAGGTAATCCATAATGTGAATGAAAGCTGGAGCATTTCAGTGGACCCTATGGGAATGAAAAGGACAAAAAGGGAACATTTTGTACAACTTCATACCAGTAAAGAATGTTATGCAACTCAGACAAAATAGACGAAATTACTGAAAAACACAAATTGCCAAGATTAACCACAGAAGAATTAGAAATATTGGATAGCTCTTTACTAATTAAAGAAATTGAATTTGTGTTGAAAGCCTTCCACAAGGAGAAATTCAGGTCTACATGATTTCACTGAACATATATATCAAACATTTAGGGAAAAAATAATCCAAATCTACACAAATTCTTTCAGATAATGGAGGATATTTTGTTAGGCCATTTTTATCTTGATCGTAAAACCAGACAAAGACATCACAAGAAAACTTAAAGGCCAGTATTCCTCATGAATACAGATGCAGAAATTCTTTTTGTAAACTTTTTTTTAGTCGTTAGTGGACATTTATTTTATTCATTAATTTTTATGTGGTGCTGAGAATGTGTGCCTCACACATGCTAAGGCCTAAGCACTCTGCCACTGAGCCACAACTCCAGCCCTAGATGCAGAAATTCTTATTAAACTTTTAACAAATAAAATCAATCAATATATAACATTATGTCACCAGGTGGGATATTTTTCCTAAGAATGCAAGATTTGTTCAACACTTAAAAAAAAAAGTAAATATAATTTATCACATTAATATAGTAAAGGAAAAAACACATGATTATTTCAATTAGTGTGGAACATGTGTTTGACAAAAATTAATACCCATTCATAATTTAAAGAAATAGCAAATTAAGAACAACATAAAATTGGTTTAGTGTTTGAAAATTAATCAGTGTAGTTCATTGTATAAATAGAGAAGAAAAAGACAAGATCATTTTATTAAAGTGGAAAAAGCATCTTGAAAAAATTCAATACCCACTCATGATGAAATGCTCAGAAAACTACCAACAGATGAGAATGTCCTAAACCTGAGTAAGGATATCTATGAAAAAACCAATGTGTACCAATGTACTTACTGTTAACAATCTGAATGCTTACTACATAAACTCCAGAATAAGGAAGTTGTCTGCTCTCACTGTTCAAAACTGCCATGATGTCCTAGCTATAATAATGTGGCAAGGAACGAAGATAAAGGAATACACATTGAAAAGAAAGAAGTAAAATTATGTTCATGTATAGACAACACACTTGTGCCTGCAGACAACCCTGAGAAATGTACAAAAAAAAAAAAATCTAAGAACTAATAAGTTAACATGACTGTAATATACAAAGTCAAGGTACCAAAGTTAGATATAGTATACTAAGTGAACTAAACCTGTTGCAGAAAGACAAGTCCTGCCTGATTCCACTTATATTAGGTATCAAAAGTAGTGAACTTTATCAGATCCAAGAGTTGAGTAGTAATTGTCAGGGGCTGCAGGGAGGTAGAAATGAGCTTATTAATTAACTGACATAAAGCTCTGGTCAAGCAAGATGAATATGCTCTAGGGATCTACTGTGCCACCTTGTGCCTAGTCAACAGTAATGTGTTATACACTTAAAAATCTGAGACTAGAGCTCATGTTAAATGTTCTAGCCACAATAAAAACAAAGCATAGGGGAGGGGGCGGAGGGAAGGAAAGATAATAGAATGAGACAAACATTACTCTGTACATGTATGATTACACAAATCATGTGACTCTACTTCGTGTACAACCAGAGAAATGAAAGTTGCACCCTATTTGTGTGCAATGAATTAAAAAATAATAAAAAGAATTAAAAACTAAATAAAGCATATATCTGACAAAGACTTTAATCTACAATATAGAAATAACTTACAATTCAATAGTAATATAATAAAGGCAATTAAAATGGCAAAATTCTTTACAGTAGACTGTCCAGGTAGAAATGTATATCTGGGTGATGAGATTGGTGATTTATATTTACCAATATAATATATTTTTTGTATTTATATTTGATAGTATATGGTTAGAGGTAAAACCCATGGAGGAGATTGGAAAGGGAAAATAGAGAATAGGATGCTGGGGCAGTATTTCAGGGAATGAGTATGTAACTGGTAGGAACCTAAGAAAGAGACTGAGAGGAAGCCATGAGAATGATATGAGAGGACCTGGAAGGGAGTTATCAAGAAAGCTAAACGAGACTAGTATTTCAAAGAGAAACCTTAGAAGATGGAAAGACCGTTCATGCTCCTGGATAGGCAGAGTTAATATTGTCAAAATGACCATACTACCAAAAGAGCTATACAGACTTAATGCAATTCCTATTAAAATCCCAATGACATTTTTCATAGAACTAGAAAAAGCAATCTTGAAATTTATTTGGAAAAATAAGATACCAGAATAGACAAAGCAATCCTTAGCAAGAAAAATGAAACAGGAAGCATCACAATAGCAGACTTCAAACTACACTACAGAGCTTTAGTAATAAAAACAGCATGGTGTTGGCACCCAAACAGACATGTAGACCAGTGGTACAGAATAGAAGACACAGAGACAAACCCACATAAATACAGGTATCTCATACTAGACAAAGGTGCCAAAAATATTCAGAGGAGAAAAGATAGTTTATTCAACAAATGGTGCTGGGAAAAATGGAAAGCAACATGTAACAAAATGAAATTAAACCCTTATCTCTCACCCTGCATGAAATTCAACTCATTGTGGATCAAAGATTTAGGCACTAGAACAGAGACCCTGCAACTACTAGAAGAAAAAGTAGGTCCAAATCTTCACCATGTCAGCCTAAGACCTGACTTCCTTAACAAGACACTTAAAGCTCAAGAAGTTAAACCAAGAATCAATAAATGGGGTGTACTCAAACTAAAGACTTCTTTTCAGTAAAAGAAACAATCAGTAATGTGAACAGAGATCCTGCAGATTAGGAGAAAATCTTTACCATATGCACCTCAGATAAAGCATTAATCTCAGGGCTAGGGAGATAGCTCAATTGGTAGAGTGCTTGCCTCAGATAAAGCATTAATCTCTAGGATATATAAAGAACTCAAAAAACTTTACACCCCCCCAAAAATAATCCAGTCAACAAATAGGCTAAGGAACTGAATAGACATTTCAACAAACTTGAAAAAATATTCAATATCTCTAGCCATCAGAGAAATGCAAATCAAAACTACTCTTAGATTCCATCTGACTCCAATGAGAATGGCAATTATCAAAAAAGAATAAAAACAACAATAAATGTTAGCAGGGATGTGGGGGAAAAGGTACAGTCATACATTGCTGTTGGGAATGCAAATTGGTGCAACCATTATGGAAAGCAGTATGGAGATTCCTCAGAAAACGAGAAATGGAACCACCATTTGACCCAGTAATCTCACTCCTTGGTTTATACCCAAAGGACTTAAAATCAGCATACTACAGTGACACAGTCAGATCGATGTTTATAGCAGTTCAATTCACAATAACTAAACTATGGAATCAACAGATGAATGGATAAAGAAAATGTGATGTATATATGTATACACACACACACACACACACACACACACTGAAATATTACTCAGCTTTAAAGAAGAATGAAATTCTGGCATTTGCTGGTAAATGGATGGAGTTAGAGAATATCATGCTAAGTGAAATAAACCAAACCCAAAAAACCAAAGGCTGAAAGTTTTCTCTGATACGAGGATGCAAATTCACAATAAATGGGGGGATAGGGAAGAATAGAGTTACTTTATATTAGGTAGAGGGGAGTGAAGGGAGGGGAAGGGGTGACCAATGTGATTCTGCAACATGTATAATCAAAATTATGAGAGATCACACTCCATTTATGTATGATCTGTCAAAATGTATAAATGCATCCTACTATCATGTACAACTAATTAGAAAAATAAAATTTTAAAGATTAAGAGGTAAGATGGTATGAGTAATTGAGTTGTGGGAGTTGGTAGTGGAGAATGGTGAGTACTTAGAATACCCAAGGGAAATGGTACTGATAAAGGTCCTATGCTTTGCAAATCTGTGTATTACAAGATTTTCCTCCTCTATGCCTTCTTTTAGAAAGGATTATATAATGCATAATTATTTTTAACTTCATTTGATTTACCTTTATTTTGAGTTTATACCCATAAGATAACTTGAAATATCCTGAGGTCTTAAAAAGCCAGTCTTAGAATCATTAAATTAGCCAACTTAACATCAAAGAAAAAGGAATATAATAAAAATCAAACAAAATTTTAAAAATCCAAAAAGTTTATAAGTCATTAGACCTCTGATTTAAAGGTTTTCTCTCTAATTCTTTGTCTACATTACTAACATGGTCCTTAAGCTTCTTAATGAGATATAAAAATTTCTATCATTGTTTACCCTATATATGGAACCCTAACTTTTAAATATAGGAAATAATTGTAGAAATTGTTAATAAAGAAAACTGTGTATCTGATAGTTTGGGTAATCTGAGGTTGGGCTAAGCAACAAAATTAAAGGTTTTTTCTTTTTTTTTTATTTTTTATTTCAACAGTGATCCTTATGTGAGAGTGACGTTATATGATCCAATGAATGGAGTTCTTGCAAGTGTGCAAACGAAAACCATTAAAAAGGTTAGCTTTAGTGGCATTTAAAAACATTTTAAATGAACTTTGTTTCATTTTTATATGACAAAATAGTTATACTATGTTTATTGTCTTTTAGTCTTTGAATCCAAAGTGGAATGAAGAAATACTATTCAGAGTAAGTATGTATTTTATTATTTTTTTCTCTTTCCACATTTTTATTGGTGCATTATAGTTGTACACATTGATGAGATTTGTTGTTACATATTCATACATGAACACAATATAACAATATAATTTGGCCAATATCAATCCCCAGCACTTCCCCCTGCCTCCCTTCCTCCACCTCTAGGACCCTTTCCTCTACTGATCTCCCTTTGATTTTCATTAGACACCCGCCCCCACCTTTCTTTTCCTTTTTCCTCTCTAGCTTCCACATATAAGAGAAAACATATGACCTTCTGAGTTTGACTTATTTCCGCTAACACAAGGGTCTCAAGTTCCATTCATTTTCCTGCAAATGACATAATTTCATTTTTATTTTATATTCTGTTATATTAAAAGAGAAAAAAAGGGTTCTTTTCCCCTCTGTAGATTAGAATTATAAGTTCTTGTTTATAATATCCTAAGATATATCTTAGAATTTACCTAAGTTTAAATTTTTTTTTCAGTACTAGTGATTGAACCCAGGATCTAGAACAAGTGCTCCACCACTGAACTATATCCCCAGCCCTAAGAAATTCTTAAAAAGTGAAAATTAGTTTTCTTGGAACCATTTATCTCATGGAAAACAAAAATATAAGGAAACGGGTTGGGGGAGGAGTCGGGAAGACCATTGTAAAACTGAAGTTCTTATTCTAATAAACCAAACAGATTTAGAGACATTATAGTCATGTTTTAATTTATCAGATTTTAATATTTTCTCTCAAGATGGTTTAACATTTGGATCTCCCCAGTCATTTTTTTAAATCGACTGGTCTAGGCAATTCGTTTCTTCTTCTTTACCCTTCCTGGACATTGCTGCCTTCTCACTTCCCCTGCCTCCCTAAACCATCAGGGCAAACATTCCAATCAACAGTTTTTTCAGGTTCATTGGGAAGGCCCTGAAACTGGCAGTGTCTCACTGCATCCAGTTCTTAGTCCTTACTGTTGCTAGAACCAGTGCCATCCCAGCAGCGGTAGAGATGAATAGCAGTCATCTCTTCTCTCTGCTGAATTGTTCCACTCCATCATCTTCAAAATGCTCTTCCATGACCCCATTTTCCACCTTAGCTGTTGGCTCATTTCTCTCTTCACCTGAATGACCAGCATTCTTGGAAGACTGCCCTTTTCATTCCTACTTCCCTAGTACACTTGTTAAACCCACTCTGATCTAACTCACACCCCCAGGTCGCCAGTGATTCCCATGTGGCCAGGTTCATCTAAATCCCATTTTGCTTAGGCTTTGGTGCATTTGGCAAAATTGACCATTTCTGAAACTCCAGCCTCTCTGAAGTTTTTCACAGTACCACACTTGATTGCAGTCAGGAAAACAGAAGCCACTCCTCTGTAATTGGCATTTGAAGGGTTTTTGTTTTTGTTTTTTGTTCAGTTTTAATAAAGTGAATGTGAAGGGAAGAAAATTGCTAAAGCAGAGTCAGAGATACTGTTGCTACCGATCCAGCCAACAACACTGAGGTTGCTTTTATTTTTGTTTGTTTGATCTTTTGTTTAGACAAAGATCTCCTGTACTTAGTACAACATAAAAATAGCATTTTAAATCAGTCTGGAAATTTTTGATTCTTGAGTAAATGATATTGAGTTAATTGGATAGCCATATGAAGAAAAATGAAACTAAATTTCTGTTTTACTCGTTCACCAGAATAAATTCCAGATTTGATAATGTCTGGTTTTGGTCACCTTTTTGGCACATATGTTGCATGGGAGACAATCCTCCCAAGTAGTTGAGTTATTCATTTGTTTGTACTTTATTATTATTTTACTTATTTACTTATTTTATTATTATTTTACTCAAATATATGTATTTTTAATGTACCAAAGTTCTCTTTGCATGTCTTATTCTTTTCTCTTTGTCCATGTCAAATACTGTTTAGTCAATGATAGATGAATATTTGTCTTGTTCCCAATTTTAATGGGAATGCATTTAGTATGTCTTCATTAAACATGGGCAGCTTTTTATTATTATCATATTAAAGAGGTATTCAACTATTGCTATTAAAATAAATAAATGAATAAATAATAACTCATTTACTTTTCCAATAAAAAAAATAAAGCATGGACACTTCCAGTTTTAGCCATGATGCTATTATAAGGTATTGGGCTTAACTTGATGCTCTAAATGTAAAGCTATAAGGGTGGGGGAAATGAAGAGATGTTAGCCAAAGGGTAGACACTTCCACTTATAAGATGAAAAAGTTCTGAAGAATCTAATGTACTGATGGGCATGCTAGTTATAATTCTGTGTTGTTTTCTTGAAATTTACTGAGTAGATTTTAAGTATTTTCATTATACACACATATGCATGCACATACATACTAAATGGTTAACTGTGATAATAGATGTATTTGTGTTATTAATTTTACAAAATTTATGTGTATCAAATAATGTGTACACCTGAGTATATATGATTTATATTTGTCAATTTCATAAAAACTTGAAAAAAATGAAAAAAACGGATAAAATGAAATAGGTTAAAGTTAAAAAGATGCCAAAAATACATTCCATGCAAAAGTTAAACACAAGAAACTGAAGCAGTTATATTGATACCGGGCAGAGCAGACTTTAGAACAAGAAAAATTACCAAGAATAAAGAGGGACATTATATAATGATAATCACTCCATTAAAAAAATAATCTGGGGCTGGGGAGATAGCTCAGTCGGTAGAGTGCTTGCCTTGCAAGTACAAGGCCCTGGGTTCGATCCCCAGCACCACAAAAAAAAAAAAAAAAAAAAACAACTGTATACGTAGCTAACAACAGAATACCCAAAGCAATAAGTAATAGAACTAAAAAAAGAAATAGACAAATACATTCTTTTTTTTTTTTTTTTTTTTTGGTGCTGGGGATTTGAACCCAGGGCTTTGTGTTTGCAAGGCAAGCACTCTACCAACTGAGCTATATCCCCAGCCCCTGACAAATACATTCTTATACTTGGAGAATTCAAAACTCTTCTTTCTCTCTTAGTAACTGGTAGAATAAGTAAACTGAAAGAATTCAGCAAAGAAATACAAATCCTTGGGCTGGGGAGGTAGCTCAGTGCTTGCCTTGCAAGCACAAGGACCTGGGTTCGATCCCCAGCACCAAAAAAAAAAAAAAGAAAGAAAAAAGAAATACAAATCCTGAAAACACCCATCAGTTTTATCTAATTGATATCAATAGATTCTTGATGCAATAACAGCTAATACATAGTCTTTTCAAATGTACATGGAATGTTAGCTGAATAATCTGGGTCAAAAACCAAACCTGAAAAATGCTTAAAGACAGAAATAATGCAAATTATGGTTTCTGACTCTAATGGAATTAAAGTAGGAATCATTAACAGAAAACTGTCTTGAAAATTCCTAAGTATTTGGAAGTTAACAACCTTCTAAAGAATATATGGGTCATATAAGAATTCTTAAGGGGAATAAAAAAAAATTTTAACAGAATGAAAGAAAAATACAAAACCAAAATGTGTAGGTTGCAGCTAATGTGGTGCTTAGAGGGAAATATTTAGCATTAAATGCTTAATTTAGAAAAGAAGAAAGTTCCTTAATTAATCTAAGCTTCTACCTTAAGAAACTAGAAAGTAGCATCATTGCAAACCTTACAGACATCAAATGGATAATAAGGGATACTATGAACAACTGTGTGCCTGTGAGTGTCATACTTTAATGAAATGGACTAATTAAAGACACCTACTTGCAAAACTTACTTAGAAAAAGTAGATTATCTGAATAGTCTTGTGTCTGTTAAAGAAATTGATTTTAAAGCTAGAAATCTTCCCAACAAATAATAATTTAGGCCCAGATAGTTCTGTTGATTCCTGTCACACATTTAAGGAATAAATAATCTCAGTTTCACATAGTGCCTTACCAAAAACAGAATAGGAAGGAACATGTCTCAGTTCATTCATGAAGCGAGCATTACCCTGATACCAAAACCAGACAGAGACTTTATAAGGAAATAAAACCCCAGGTCATTAACCTTCATGACTCTAAACTAGTTTTTAAGTTCACTGAATTAGGTAGGTTCCTTCCATTCTGAAAGGGTCAGTAATTTTCCTACACTTGGACAGATGCCTCTTCTGGGTGTGTGTTTGCTTTTCCTATCAACAGAACTTAAGACAGCCTAACTGGGAACTTTAGAATGCATGATCCATAGGGTTGGAAATCCACTCAATAATTCATCCTTCCAGGGAACCCAGTGGATAGTGTATAGGAGAGCCTCTGACCATGGGGTCTCTGTTAGTCATATCCCTACTACACTACAGAAGTAAGCAGCCTCATAGAGCAGTGGAATGGCTCACTAAAGACAGCTGGAGTACCAGTTTGGAGCGCAAATATAGGATACCATTCTTTGGGATAGAGTTTATTCTTTAAGTCAGACATCTAATTATGAGGCTTTTTCCCCAAGTATATATGGGTCTAGGAACAAAGGAGTAGAAGTGTCCCAATCTACTATTATTATCAATGACCTTGGGAGGATTTTGTGCTTCTTATTCCTCTAGCTTTAGACTCTACAGGTAGAGTTAGAGGTTCAAGGTCCCCACAAAAGAACATCTGGGAACAGAGCCGGGTCCTATTGAACTACAGTCTATGGTATTGCTAGACCACTCTGGACTCATTGTATCCAGGAATAGACAGGCAATTGGGATTTTACTTGGTTGGGCTTGTCAGGTTTCTGCAGAGACCAGACTGGAAATTAAATGGACATACTATAGAACTACACTTGTATTGTTTTGGTATATAGTGGTGGCACTAATCTCTGACATCCCACTGGGTTGTAATATTTTTACTTGTTTTGGCTGTTTCTTAAACAGCCTGATTGAGATATAATACATATGTAGTACATAATTCACCCACTTAGAATGTACAATTCAGTAGTTTTTAACATAGTCACTGGATTGTGCAAATATCACCAAAATCAATTTTAAAGAACATTTTTATCAGCCCATAAAGAAACCCCATACCCACTGGCTGTCACTTCCCATCCCTCCCTCACCCCCAATACCTGCTCCCCTCCCCCAGGCAACTGCCTGTCTACTTTTTGTCTGTATAGATTTGTCTGTTCTGGCCATTTCATATAAATGGTATCATACGATATGATACCATTAATCATAGTGGTCCTTTTAAGGTTCAACTATGTTGATACATGTAGCATGTATCAAAACTACATTTCTTTTTCTTGCCAAGTAACATTATATCGTATGGGTTAAATGTATATATGTGCATCAGTTGATGGTCATCTGGGTTGCTTCCAGTTTTTTACTTTTATAAGTGATGATGCTATGAACATGGGTATACAAGTTTTCATGTGGACATGTTTTTATTTTCTTGAGTATATACTTTGGAGTAGAATTTCTGGATCAGATGGTAACTCCTGTTTCTCATTACTTGAGGAACTGCCAAACTTTACCAGAGAGACGAGACTGTACCATTGTATTTTCCCACCAGCAATGTGTGAAGGTTCTGATTTCTCCACACCCTTACCAATGCTTGTTATTATCTGTCTTTTTGACTACAGCTCTTCTGATGTGTGTGAAGTAGTATCTGATTGTGGTTTTGATTTGCCTTTCCCTGATGGCTAATTATGTTCAGCATCTTTTCTTGTGCTTATTGACTAGTTGTGTGTCTTCTTTGGGAAAAATGTCTTCTTTTTGACTAATTCACTTCTTCAGTCAATGGGTTTTGGATATCAGAACCTCAAAGGCTTTGAACTGAACAAAGGTTCATTTTTAGTTTTTAAATTAGGGAAACTGTCCTTAGCCTTCTCCTTCTCCATTCTTGTGAGTGTAGGTGTCCAGCAGCATCTTAATTGCTTACCTGCCTATTTCCCCCCAGGAATGCCATGCTCTATTCCCTGCCCACCAAGTCCATTTCACGGCCCCTCCAACCTGGCTGGTCATTATGATCATTGTAGACCCTGCTCCTACAATGGAGTGCCTCCATGGCCTCTGTCAGTGGCTCTGTGATCACCTCTCCTGCCATCAGACCTGGCAAGAAGGAGAGAGCCACCACTGGACTTCTTGGTGATGTTGTTGACCCTCTCACCAGTGCATTTCAGATGATTGTGATAAATCGGTGTGTCCTCAGGGGCCTTCCAGTGCAATATAAGCATCTTGTAGGTGTTTTGGTTTCAAGTGCTAAGGCGACTCCAGCATGCCTACTTCCCTCAGCTTTTTTGTTCCTTCCCCTGCCTATGGCCAAGGCAGATCAGGCATTTTCACTTGGTTCAGCATAAACTTTCACTTTTCTCAGGCTTCTAGGGGCCACTTTAGCAGCAAGGCTGCCTCATCTCACAGGGTTCTTGACAGGGTATTAAATTCCTTTTCCTGACCAAGTACCCCAAGTCAGCAAATTCTTGCTTATCCAGTCTTGATATTTCTGCCTCTTTGATCAAGCATCTTAGTGCCAAGGGGATTCCTCTGGCTCTTGCTGGTACTCGCTAGCTAATTCCTAAAGCTTCTTCAAGATGTAATTTATTTCACCCTTTTATCTGGCCCAGCTGGGTTATGCTAGGATTTAACATTGGTTATTATCTGGGCAGCCAGGGGAGGAGTGAGGACAACTTCTCAGGAGGAAAATTCTTTTCTTTGGGGGAAGTCTTCCTGCCTGAATGACAGCTCGCTCTTATTACAAAGGGATGGGCTATTCTGCAAGCTTTGAGGACATAGGGACCTGCAGAGCTGAATCATGAGGAACATCCACCCATATCCTCCTATCCCAAGTGTCAGGACCCTGGCCTTAACATAACACTCTTGCCATGGCTAAGCATTTCAGTATTCTGGAGCTCCGTAACTCTAATTGTTCACTCTGAGTCTATGCCTTGTTTGTGTACTTGTTACCCCTCCATGAGATATAGACCTTTTTATAAGTTAACAGAGAGGCCTTTTGAATTTCCTTTTTCTTTTCTTCCTTCCTTCCTTCCTTCCTTCCTTCCTTCCTTCCTTCCTTCCTTCCTTTCTTCCTTCCTTCCTTCCTTTCTCCCCCCCACCCCTGGATTGAACTCAGGAGCATTTAACCAGCACCCCCAGCCCTTTTTTGTATTTTATTTAGAGACAGTTTCTTCCTGAGTTGTTTAGTGCCTCACTAAGTTGCTGGAGCTGGGTTGACTTTGAACTCTAGATCATCCTGCCTCAGCCTCCTGCCTCAGATTTCCAAGGTGCTGGGATTACAGGTGTGGACTACTATACCTGGTGCCTTCTGAATCTTAAATTTAACTTTTAGCTACTTGTTGCTTTTATTTTCTCATATCTTTCGGTAATATGAATATGACATAGTGATAACAAGCCAACTCCACTGTGCCTGTAGGCATTGTTTTGTGCATCTCTCAAATGCCTAAAACATCAGTTTAGCAAAAGAGTTCCTCTCCAGCAGGATATTTCTCTAGGACATCACTAGAGAAATCTCTAGGTGATGGGCTACCTTGTGCTAGGGACTGTACATGTCCCATGTTCTATTAGAGTTAGAATGTTTCTTATCAGCCAAAGGGTGTGGGCTAGTCCCCAAACTCCCTACACAGCCCACCTGTGTTGGTTTGGTATCTTTAAGAAATAGATACCAAGAAGGGTCTAGATATGTAAGAGGTTTACTGGAGAAGCACCTGCGGAAGTTAAAACGGGAGGAGGCCCAGGAGGAGAGAGACTTCTCATCATGATATCTAGAACCTGTTGTGATGGGTGTGTGCATGTGTGTGTGTGTGTGTGAGAGAGAGAGAGAGAGAGAGAGAGAGAGAGAGAGAGAGAAGAAAAGGTTGTGTGCAAAGAGCTTCAAACTGCACAGCTTTGAGGAAGTGTCCAGCAGTCTGATGGGGAACTTTCAAACAGGGTTTTCTGTTGGAGAAAGCCAGTTAGGGGCTTTAAAACCCCTGCTAGGCTCAGTCTTTGACGGGGAGCACGCAAGGGGAATACAGAGGTAGATTCAAAGGTGCACACTCAACTGGGGCTGCCTGTCAGTTGGCTAAGTGCAGTGGTATATGTCTAATCCCAGCTACTTGGGGGACTGAGGCAGGAGGATTGCTAGTTCAAGGCTAGTCTGGTAATTTAGCAAGACTTACCTCAAAATAAGAAAAATATGAAAGGATTTGGGATAAAGCTCTGTGGTAGAGCACTTGCCTAGCACATGAGGTTTGGATTCAACCCCTAGTACCACCAAAAAATAAATAAATAAATAAGTAAAAGTGAAAGGAAGGAAATAAGAGTAGAAATCAGTGAACTAGAAAATGGACAAATGTAGAGGAAATCAGTACAACTAAAACTGACATATCATAGCTACCTGAAATAATAGAGGGAGAACACAAAATGACTAATATCAGGAATGAGAGTAGGGACCATCATACACATATTTAAAAAGTGATAAGGTAGTATTATGAAGAACTTTATGCTAATAATTATAACACCTTAGCTAAAATAGTTTTTGTTTGTTTGTTTTGGTTTTGGGTTTTTTTTTTTTTGGGGGGGTGCTGGGTTCAAACCCAGGACTTTGTGCATGCTTAGCAAACACTTGTCCTTGAGCTATATACTCAGCCTGGACAAATTCTTTAAAAGTCAAAGTATGCCAAAAAATAATATGAGAGAAATAATATGAATATATATTAGAGGAATTCAAATTCAAATTTTATAAATGTAAGAGATTAAAAGTTTTTTAAATTATAATTTAAAATCTTCTCATTAGTTCCCATGTTCTTATTTGCTTTATTGCTTGAAATTTAGTACCACTTTTTTTTTTTTTTTTTTTGCGGTGCTGGGGATCGAACCCAGGGCGTTGTGCTTGCAAGGCAAGCACTCTACCGACTGAGCTATCTCCCCAGCCCTAGTACCACTTTTGAATTAAAGATGTTATCACAAAATCAAGAAGGCTCTTTCAAAAAACATCTTTTTTTCCCATATGGGCCAGTGAAACATATTTTTAGCTATTCTGAACAAATAAAAATTAGAATGGCAGACTATTTAACCATTTACTAACTTTGGGTAATAATATACAGTTAGAAACAAAATACTAGCATATTGCACTTGGCTTTTAAGAATGACTTTGCCACCCGTATATTAAATGGACCTGGTGCCCACTGTATTGTAAATGCTATCTCTTGCAAATACTTAAATATGCTTGATTAACATTGTAAGGTATTAAAAATACAAAGAAATTACTAAGCAAGTATTTACAACATACTGTGAATTCGCCAGTAGTCATTCAGGCTGTTGTCTTTTGCTCTTTGGTGCAACTCTTCTGCGTTGTTACTGTATTGCCTTTCATCTCATGTGGTTTTTACACTCATGACTTCAGAGTTAAGCACTTGTACACCAAATAGTGTTACACTGTACATTCAGTGTAACAACACAGTTTTGATGCTGAACAATAATTGCTTTTCTTTAATAAAGGATATTTATTTGAATTTAATTTTTTTTTACTTACCTTATGAAGGTTTAATGGATAGACTCAAAACTGCACACATTTAATATATACAATTTAATGTTTTTAAGCATATGCATAGACCTGAGACAGCATCACCACAATCAGGGGAATATATTCCTCACTGCCAAAAGTGTCCTCCTGCCCTCTACTTCTTGGGTAAAGGTAAAAACTCTTCACTTGTGATTTAACCTCTTAAAATTTTCAGTGTATAATATAGTGCTGTTAACTTAGGCACTGTGTTACATAGCAGGTTACTTATTCATCTTGTATAACTGAAACTTTGTACCTATTGAACAGTTCCCCACTTGCCTCTCCCCTGACCCCCTGGTAACCACCATTCTATTCTCTGCTTCAGTTATTGTTTTAGATACCTCCTATAAGTGGGATCATGCAGTATTTGGTCTTCTGGGACTGACTTATTTCATTCAGCATAATGTCCTCAGAGTTCATTCATATTATTGCAAATGGTAAGATTTCCTTCTTTTTAAAGGCTAATATTCCATTGTGTATGTGTCACATTCTTTTCATCCTTTGATGGACATGTAGGCTGTTTCCATATTGGCTACTGTGAATAATGCTGTAGTCAATATGGGAGTGCAGACATCTCTGTGATATAGTGATTTTATTTTCTTTAGATATATACCCAGAAGTGGGATTGCCATATTATCTGGCACTTCTGTTTTTAATTTTTGAAGGAACCTCCATAGCGTTTTCCATATAGGCTTCATTTTACATTTCCACCAACAGTGTTCAAGGGCTTTGGTTTCTCCAAATCCATGACAATACTTGTTATCTGCTTCGTTATAGTAGCCATCCTAACAGGTGTGAGGTGATACCTCATTGTAGTTTTGATTTGCATTCCCTGATGATTAGTGATTTTTGAGCCCCTTTTTACATACCTGGTTATCACATGCCATTTGTATGTCCCTTTTGAAGATAAGTCTGTTCAAGTCCTCAGCCCATTTTTAAAAGCAGTTTATTAGGGGTTTTATTTCTTACTGTTGAGTTGTTGGGGTTCCTTCTGTATGTAGATTAACCCCTTATCAGCTATATAGATTGCAACTATTTCCTCCCGTCCTGTAGGTTGCCTTTCCACTCTCTTGCTTGTTCCCTTTGCTATGCAGAAGTGAGTTAATTTAATGTAGTCCTATTTGTCTATTTTTGTTTTTGTTGCCTCTGCTTTTGGTGTCATTTAAAAAAAGCAAAAATCATTGTCAAGACCAATGTCAAGAAGCTTTTCACCCATTTTCCTCTAATGTCATCGTTTCAGTCTTACATTTATGTCTTTAATCCATTACGAGTTGACTTTTTTGTTTAAGAAAAGGTTCTGGGTTCATTCTTTTGCATATGGGTATCTGTTTTCCCTGACACCATTTGTTAAAGTTGTTGTCCTTTCTGCATTATGTACGCTGGCACCTTTGTTGAAGACTGGGTGACTCCCTTTTATGGGTTTACTTTGGGGCTGTCTTTTATGCCATGGTCAATGTCTGTTTATGCCAGTACCATACCATTTTAATTACTGTAACATCATAATGTGTTCAGTTAATGTGAGACCTCTAGCTTTGTTCTTCTTTCTCAAGATTCAGGGTCTTTTGTAGTCCTGTGTGGTTCTGTATGAATTTTAAGGCTGTTTTTTCTATATCTGTAAAAGAATGCCATTGAGATTTTGATGACAGTATTGAGTCTGTAGATTGCTTTGGGAGGTCTGGACGTTTTATCAGTACTAAGTTCTTCCAATCCATGAACACAGGATTTATTTGCATCTTGAAAGAAGGCCACATATAATTGATAAGCTAGGCTTAGAATTCTACTGACTTTTACTCATTGTTTATCATCACTTCATTATTACCCAGTGTTCTAGCTAGCATTACTTTATTCTAGGATTATAGGATGCATATTTGTTTAATCAGAAATTTGCAAATTTATTACAAGGATAAGGAGATGAATTTTTGGAAATCAATGCTAATTCATCACAGTTAGAAAAGGAACTGAAAACACATGATGATTAAGTATCTTCTGTACAAAGGACATTATTATATAAGATCCCCTGTTTTCCTCTTTGTCATTTATATCATTATTTATACGTTGTCCCAGATGCTTTCAACTGAATGTATTCACCATAAAAATGTCTTTCGTGATGATATATTATGCAAAAACTTTCTTGGGCATTCAGCCAAATGGAAATTGTGGTCAGAAGTTGAAGGGAGCTTTTATGTCTTTGAAAATATATGAAATTCAAAGACAGTTTTTGTGAGACACTGTTATTGGCATGTTAACAAACAGGAGAAACTCCATGTTGAAGTCAGTGCTCAATAGCAAGTTATAGTAAAATCCACAAAATAGTTGCTCAAATGAGACCAGGCAGGCAAGTTACAGGTAGGAAAGAAGTCCTGCACTTTAGGTGCAGTGTACACTTCATGCACTCCATACCTACATGTGGGCACGTGCTTGTCAGTAGAAGCCCCTCTCCATGCCCCAGATTCCCATGCCCTGCTTATGTCTTTAGCACTCACACTCACCACATTGGACTTACATGTGTATGTATGTGTGTGCATATTTATGTTATGTTGTAGAAGTAGTGTGATGAATATATTTTGTATATATTAGATATTTTCATAAAGAGAGATGAAAATCATTCTCAATATCATCTCTAGACCACTGCTTTATGTTCTTCTGGTATTTTTTCCTTATGTATTTGTGTATCTTTTAGACACACACACACACCCACACAAAGTCTCTGTGTGTGTGCATGCATGTGTATATGTATAGTTTGATTATTTGTGTGCCTATGCAGATATATGTGTGTGTGCATGTATATACATACACATGCCCACATACATCTTCACACATACACATAATATATACACATTACACACACACATAATCAACTGTCTTCACAGACACACAAAAATTCAGTATAATGTTTTCTTTACTTGTTTCTCAGGCCCTTTACTAATACCCCTTAGTGAGATAGCACAGTCCTTACCCTTAATGAAGCTTACTGTCTAGGGCAGACCACTATGAACAAGAAACTCAAAATAATTACCAGTGTGCTGGGTGTTTTGAAAGGGAGCAGGGGGTACTGGGGCTGAATATTGGGGCAGGCCGTTTAGTGGAGGGAGTTTAGGGAAGGCCCCTCGGAGGAAGTGTATTATTTAGGAACTTTCAGCTTCAAGTAATAGCTTAAGGTAACAACTACAACTGGCTTACACAATAAGCACGTTTAATTACCTCTTACCACATAAAGCAGAAAGGGAGGTTGATTTCTCCATCAACTAGAAACCCAGCTTCTTTGGCAATTGCTCCATGTTCACAAGATACTTATAGCAGTTCCAAATGTCATATCTTCACAACAATGATGTCCAGAGGAAAAAAGGGAATCTCCACCCCACCTCCACAAAATTCTCAAAAAGTACAGAACTCTTTTCATAAAAAGTCCCCCCGTAGAAGACTTTTTTTCTTATCTCTTGGGTCAGATTTGTATCCTGTGCACATTTCTAATTGGAATGTTAGGAGAATGGAAATACTGTAAGAAGATTTGGCCCATGGGAGTGAGTTTATGCTTGGGAGAGGAATGGCCATCCATCTGACACACACTGTCATTCTCTTAGGAAGAAGGGGTGGACACCCCATCAGTAGGGCACTAAGTTGATTTTGGTACAGGGTAAGTGTTCCTTATCTAAAATCTTATCATGTCTGTATTTTCTGACTATGGCCTGTTGCATGAGGTCAGGTGTGGAATTTTCCACTTGCGGCGTCAAAACTCAAATTTTTTTTATATTAAAATGTACTTATGACATGTTCACACAAAGCTTATTCAGAAATCTTCAAGTAGCATTTTTCACAAAATGTTCTAAAATGGTGGTGGTTGTACATTCTATGAATACACTAAAACCCATTGGAATGTATACTTTAATGGGGTCAAATAAATGGTATGTAATTATCTCTAGATAAAGCCATTAAGACATTACCTACTCATTTTTTACTATAACTTTTGGCAGAATTTCCAGGAATATTGCTTCAGATTCTTTACAAACACAGGAGAATAATGTACTCATCAATACTTTATTCTAATTGGGTATTCCCCACAACTCTTTTATGCATTTATTGTCTTAAATAGTTATCCTTTTTTCAAATGACCTATCATTGGTATTTTAATTTTTGTTCTTTCTGCTTTCACCTTTCCTTTAAACATGACCCTGTTAACTTTATTTTTGTTAACTGTATTTCTATAATGTTTTTCCTATTTTTAATAAATTTTTAAACTTTAATAAAAAATTTACACAATAGTTTAAAAACAGGTGGTACAAAAGGGCATCTAAAGAAAAGCAACAAATTCTGGTGGTCATTCTTTCTCCTACTCCTGCTCCCAGAGAGAACCACTTTTTAACTTTCAGTCTGACCTCCTTTGAGCATGCTCATTCTGTCCCCAGGCCTTCTTTCTTCATGTGACCTCCTTGCTGTGAATTTTCTCTATGTTTCTTTGTTTAAATTCTTCCCATCTTTCAAGTTCCAGCTCAGTTTCATCTCCTCTTCAGAAGTTTTACCTCTTTGAAAAGATTATTGTTTTATATTATTTTTCGAGCCCTTGCTTGGGTCCTTGGTCCTCAGGTGCTCCATGGCTGGAGGAGTGCCAGTTATTCTAACCAAATTCTTAGAAGGCCAAGGGACATCTCTCCCTGCTAAGTCAGCCCTCTCCTAGAGTACTCTCAGCAGTCCCATCCAGTTATTGGCACCAGGCTGGCTTCATTGATCTTTATAATCTTTTTTTTTTTTTTTTAATCTTTTTAAAAAAATAATTAATAGGGGCTGGGGTTATGGCCCAGTGGTAGAGCACTTGCCTAGCATGAGTGAGGCACTGGGTTCAATTCTCAGCACCACATATAAATAAATGAATAAAAGGTCTATCGACATCTAAAAAATTTTTTTAAAAAATAATAATTATATTTATTTGTTTATTTATATGTGGTACTAAGGATGGAACCCAGTGCCTCACACATGCTAGGCAAGCGCTCCACCACTGAGCTACAGCCCCAGACCCAGGGATGTGTTTTGTTTGTTTGTTTATTGATTTGTTTTGTTTTGTTTTCTTGTGGTGCTGGGGATTGAATTGAGAGCTTTGTGCATGCAAGGCAAGCACTCTACCAACTGAGCTGTATCCCCAGTCTCCAGGGATGTGTTTTTAAATAGATATATTCAGATCTTCATCTTGAACAATTCCAGAAGACACCATTATCCACAGAGAAAGTAATATGTAGAGTGAATTATTTTGTATTTGGTCTGGGTGGTGATGACATAGTATACACACATAAAAAGTTATCAAGTTGTGTAGTTAGTTAAGATTAGTGTACTTTTATTCTTTATTGAATGTATGTTACACTGATTACAAAAGCTGCTGGCATATGCCTATAATCCCAGCTACTTTGGAGGCTGAGGCAGGAGGAGGATCACAAGTTTGAAGCCTGTCTCTAGACAAAAAAAAAAAAAAAAAATTTAAAGGGCTGAAAATGTAACCAGGTGTCTGGCAGAGTACTTTTTTTTTTTTTTTTTTTTTTTTTTTTTTGCGGTACTAGGGATTGAACTCAGGGCCTTGTGCTTGCAAGGCAAGCACTCTACCAGCTGAGCTATCTCCCCAGCCCTCTGGCAGACTACTTACCTAGCATGTGCAAGGTCGGGGTTTGACCCCTAGTATTAAAAAAAAAAAAAAAAAAAAAAAAAAAAAAAAGGAAGAAGAAGGAGGAAAGAAAGAAATAATAATTGTACCCTCAGGAGGTGTGCTGTGTGGTGAGCTTGGGCAAAATTAGGACTACATTCTAAGAACAAAGGAAGGGTAGACATTGAATTAGGTATGTAGATATCCTTGTCCCACATATAAGATATATTTTTCCTGAGGGCTGTCAGTGTTTTTAACATGTATAACACAGTGTTAAAAATATTGCAGTATTCAGTGTTATACACTTATTGTGGGAAGAAAGCCAACCTGAAACATATTTTTATACAGCATTGTAACCTCCAGTGTTTGAAAACATTTTAAAGATGTTCTGTGTGTTTGATACTAAGTAGGCTTTTTAAAATTTGTCCTTTTTAGTTATATATGACAGTAGAATGTATTTTGACATATTATACATACATGGAAATAGCTTCCCATTCTTGTGGTTGTAAACCATGTGGAGTTACACTGGTTGTATATTTGTATATGAACACAGGAAAGTTATGTCCGATTCATTCTACTGTCTTTCCAACTCCCATCTCTTCTCTCTTCCCTCTATTACCCCCTTCCCTCCATTACCCCCGTCCCAATCCAGTGAACCTCCACTCCTCCCTCTCCCGACTAAGTAGATTTTTAACTTGATATTGAAACATTTCAGCAAAAGTGAAAGGCATTGACTTTGAAAAATACAGCATGTAATTTTTTCTGCATGTGCTACAAAATCTAAATAGTGAGAACCCAGTGTGTACTTTAGACTTTTTATGTGCTATCGTAGAAACAACAAATGATTTTATTAAGCCAGTACTAAACAGTGGTTTCCATAAAATCCACTTCCACTTTGGGTTGTTCTGCATTGGTAAATAGAAGGTGAGTAGATAAAACTGATCATCAGATGTCAAAATCTAGTGTACACTTTAAAGTTTTTGCAAACATTTAAATAATCTTTTGAAGTTTTCTTGTCTTTCCTTTCAATTTATTTTAGAAAAATCTGAAAACTTAAACAAAACGTACTTTGTTGTTACAGTGAAATTATAAGAAAATGAGTGACCAGTGACAGGCCTGCTTTTGTACCAAGTATTTTATATAATTTAAAATACATCATAACAACAGGGATTAGTAAATGGCAACATTTTAAGACATTTATTTCTTAGTATCATTGGGTTGATGCTCTTTTGTTTTTAAAGACTGTGCTTTTCTTACGCAGGTGCATCCTCAGCAGCACCGTCTTCTTTTTGAGGTGTTTGATGAAAATCGACTGGTAAGTCATGTTGTACTTGTGTAAAATGTGCAGCAAGGTGTGCTGCAGTAGAGATTTTATTTTTATAAAATGATAGTTTTGATTCCTGGTTTCCTAACGAACATCTTGAAGTCCTCTCCTTTTCCTCATTTTCTGTCTACAGGATCCTTTTTCAAACCCTCTTTTTAACATTTATTTATATTTCAAACCTATTAGATTTGAACATATAAGTGTAAAAACAGTGTTGTGTTCAAAGTTTATCAGTTATTAAATACAAACACTGAAAAAAGAATTAAACAGTTTTAGTCATTTTTTAACTAACAAAGAAACTGGATTTTTAAAAAGAATCTGTTTTTGGATTAGATTGCATGTTTCTTTTCCTTCAAGAAATGATCATTGCTGGGTGCAGTGTAATCCCAGTGACTTAGGAGGCTGAGGCAAGAGGATTGCCAGTCTCAGTGACAGGGAGGTGCTGAGCAACTCAGTGAGACCCTCTCTAAATAAAATACAAAAATGGACTAGAGATGTGGCTCAGTGGTCGAGTGCCCCTGAGTTCAATCCCCAGTACCCCCTACAAAAAAAAAAAAAGAAAAAAAAGAAAGAAAAGAAATGATCATTGTACTAGTAACTCAAGATAATTGTCAGTGAAATCTTTAGATCATAATAAGCAAAGTTACTCTTTTTGCTGTCAAAGGACACTCTTCATCACTGTTTTAGTCAGCTTTTTCATTGTTTGACCAAAAGACTTGACAAGAACAATTTTAGAGGACTAAAAGTATATTTGGGGCTCACAGTTTCAGAGGTCTCTCCGTAGATAGCCAGCTCCATTGCTTGTGGTCTGAGATGAGGCAGAACATCATGATGGAAGAGTGTGGCTGAGGAAAAAAACTGGGACCATTGCACCAGAAAGAATAAAGAATTCTGCTCAACAGGGACAAAATACATACCAAAGACATGCCCCCCCCCCCCTACCTACCACCTCCAGCCACACCCTACCTGCCTGCAGTCACCAGTTAATCCCTATCAGGTGATTAACACACTGATTAGGTTAAGGCTCTCATAACCCAATCTTTCCTGCATTTTCTCACACATGAGCTTTTCAGGGATACGTCATATCTAAACCATAACATTTCACCCCTGACCCCCCCAAAACTCATGCCCATCACACAATGCAAAATACGTTTAGTCCATTTTCAAGAGGGTCTGTAATCTAATAGTTTTAGCATTGCCCCAAAGTCCAATCTAAAGTCTCTGAGACTCAAAGCAAACTCTTAGCTTAAGGCCCTATAAAAATTCAAAAGCAAGTTACATACATTCAATATGTAAAGGCACAAGGTAAACATTTTCATTTCGGGGTTGGAGTCGTGGCTCAGTGGTAGCGTGCTTGCCTAGCACATGTGAGGCACTGGGTTTGATCCTCAGCACCACATAAAAAAAAATTAAAAAATAAAGGTGTTGTGTCCATCTACAACTAAATATATTTTTTAAATAGTTTTTATTTCAAAATGGAGAAATAGAAAGAAGGGATGGGACCAAGGCAAGACTGAAAGGTAAACAAGTTCTGTAGCTCCATGTCCAGCATCTGGGCCACAGTGCATCATGATGTTCTTTCCAGAGGGCTTGCATAGCTCTACCCTTTTTTTGGTTGTAGCCCAAATGGTCTCTCTCTTGGCCTATTTCTGCTCAATTCCTGCAGCTTTCCTCAGCAGATATCCCACATTACTGGCATCTCTTAATTTCAGGGGTCTCGATAGCAGCTTTGGCCTCCTTCTTACTTTTTCATGCATCACTCTCAGGGAAACCCACAGGGACACCAACCCTGTTTTACATTGAAATATCAGTGGAAACCTCCATGACCCCCTAACTCCCACACCCTACATTCATGCAGAATCATCACATGGTTGCTGCCAAGATCTGCCACCATCTCCAGCAGTTGGCAAGCCTCCAGAGACCATGGCTGCAACAGACTCTGAGTGTGTGGGTTACTGAGCATGGTGAAACAACTTCCTAGGTCCCCCTGTGTAAGCAGGGTGCCCCACTGGTCTCCGCTCAGAGGAATTTTTATTTTTACCCTCTTGAGCCTGGGATAGGTGTGGTCTTGTCAATTGCTGACACACCCTCAAACCTTCTTTCCTAATTTTGGGTATTTAGCAGCATTCCTTTAGGGACTATAATGTCTTTAACAACCACAACTTCCACCCCTTCCCCAGTTTTATTTACTCCCACTTTTCAAGTCCAAGGTTTTCTAGTCTTTCTGCTCTGCTTTCTGCTCCTGATTATCACAATTAACTTGGCAAAAAACCTTCAGCAATACCCACATCACCCGCTGAAGTCTGTGTTGCCCTGAGGGTTTCTCCACCAGCCTCACAGAAATTCTCAGGACAGGGGCTGGGGAGATAGCTCAGTTGGTAGAGTGCTTGCCTTGCAAGCATAAGGCCCTGGGTTCAATCCCCAGCACTGTAAAAAAAAAAAAAAAAAAAAAAAGAAATTCTCAGGACATGGACAAATGTAGATGACTTCTTAGCCAGAACATAACATGAATGGCCTCTAGTCCAATTTTCAGTAGTCGTCTTGTTCTTCTGAAACCCCATGAACCCAGTCTTTACCATCTATAGTCCTCTCAGTGTTCTGGTCTTTTGCACTCCCACCAGAATTTCCCATTAGGCTCTGCTTACAACAATCTAAAACTTTTCCAGCTTGGATCTCTAAACTTTTCAAAATTCCTCCCACAAATTCCACAAAGCTCCAAAACGTTCTTAATCACAGCCGTGACCCCACCCTCAGTACCGATCACTGATTAGAAATCTGATCTTTTCAAAGTGGAGTAATGCATGTTAATGGTTTAGGTATCAGGTGTAGTCAGTTGTAGAACATTTTATTTTCTCTTTGTGTTTTTGTTTTTTATACAGAGTAGGAAAATGTTTTCCTTTTTTTCAACCTCTGTACAGGCCTGTGTTTCCTCCAGATGGGATCAGATGAAATTTAGTATTGGTTTTTGCTTTTAAATCATTAAATATTACATATAGAAGAGTATATATGATATAAATCTTTATTTTCAGTAATAAGACAAATATCTCACTCCACTATTGAGGAACTAGAACATTTCAAGTCTTTGAAGCCTCCCTGCACCTCTCCCCAGTACATCTCCTTTTCCTTCCCTATAAGTAATAGTCATTGTCCAGAGTTTTATCATTTCTTTTAAAAATATTTTGTTGTTTCCTTTTACATATTTTTTTCTTTATAAAAATGGTATCTCTCTGAGTGCTTTCCCATGACATGCCGTTTTGCTTAGTGTAGTATTTGTGAGATTGATCCATGATGACACATTTTCACCAATGCAGAATTTTCCATCATCTGCATATGTCATAATGCCATAATTTATGTATTAATTCTTCTTAGTAGATATTAGTGTTGTTTCCAATTTTTTGGCAGTTACCAGTTGATAAACATTCTTGCTTTGTTTCCTTATGTACATGTCCAAGTGTATCTCTAAGACACATGTTTTGGAGTTTTGCTGGATCATGGTATTACTATATTATTTTTCCTATTGTTACGGATGCTGTTGTGAATCTCTTTCTGATCCTTGGGTGTATTGTTGGTGAGCTACTTTATTTGAGTTATTTGAATCTTGCATTTCTGCTTTCCACCGTGCTTAGTTGCCAGTTAACTTTGGTATGATGTGACTATTGCTTCATTACCAAAATTGATATTTGTCAAACGTTATTTGGTTCACTCAAATTCCTTGATGGACTACAAATGTAGTTCAATGTTAAAGCACTTGCCTGGCATGCATGAAGCTCTGGGTTCAGTCCCCAGTAAACCACCCCCTACACACACACACTCACACAAACACACATTCCTTGGGTCTTTACATTTGACGGTAGTAAAAAGGCCGAGAAGCAATCCTTAGGTCTTGACTGTGTATACATAATACTATATAGCATGTCATGATGAGTTGAAAGAAAAAATCATTGTCTTCGATATTAGCAATTGAATATTTCTAGACTGAAAAGTATGGCATATAATTTTTAAACTTTTTTTATATATTTTTTTAGTTGTAGATAAACACATTACCTTTATTGTAATTTATTTCTATGTGGTGCTAAGAATTGAACCCAGCGCCTCACACGTACTAAGCAAGCACTCTACCACTAAACTACAATCCCAGCCCGATTTTTTAACTTTTAAAGGCAAAAATAACTAATGCCTTAATCAAGGTACAATAGATCCCCACAGCAAGGAGTCAGAAGTTCTACTATTGTTCTGCCTTTGATTTGGCACTTTAACTTGTAACACTAGGCAAATCATTGAACCTTTCTGAAAATAGTTTCTTGTGTTTAAAATGTAAGATAAGAATTTGTGCCCTGCCTATCTCATAAGTATGTCATAAGAATAAAATGAGGCAGTGACTTTGAAAGCACTCAGAAATTCTTCTTTGTGATAAAAATATAATGTGTTATTTAACATTCATGTTCTCTTGTGTTTATGGCTCTCTGTTATCATGTTTTTGGTATAAGTAGGGTATGCCATTTTCAGTGTATCTGCTGTGTTAGATGCTCTGCTAAGCACTGGAAATAGAACTTTGCTCAAGAAGTGCCCTTTACCAGCTAACAAAAGCCAGAGAATCAGAATAGGGTAGTGTGTGAATTCTAAACCTCTCACTTGTTACCAGGCTGAGCATATAATTGGAGTCTAGAGATCATCTACAGAAGATATAGTCACTGGTGGAGCAGTAGGCCTGACTATTGCAACAAATGACTATGCCATTGTAAAGGTCATTTTATCTTTATTGTCCTGTAGCATTCACAATGAAATTATGAATCTATCATTTTCCTGGGAAACCATATTTGGAGATGTAGAGTGAAGAGCACAAGTATAATTTCAAGCAGAATAATCTCTAGTCAGCTGGAAAATGTTTGCAATACAAGTGATACTTGCTTTCAAGGAAGAGTAGGCTTATATTCCTTTTTTTAGCCAATTTTAAAACTCAAGATTTATAAAACATAGCAGTTTGGTGATGGTGATGTTGGTGGTGGTGTTCGTAGTGATGGACCATTACAGAATGATGTGACTTAAAAAAAAAAAAAATTGTATCTACCAATGCAAAAGATACTGCTTCTGTGTTGCCAATCTAAGAAATTATACCTGCACACACTTCAATCATTGAAGTTTTAGGAGATGCCTATTTATGGATGGAGACTGCACTTCTCAGGCTTAGTGGTTATATTGGTTAGAGTTTTCCAGAAAAAGAGAACCAGTAGATTTTTTATTTAGAGAGGTTTTAAGGAACTGGTTCATGTGATTTGGAGGCTGGCAAGTCGGAAATCTGTAGGACAGGCTGATAAGCTAGAGATTCAAACAAGGGTAAATGTTACAGATTTAAGTTTAAAATCTACAGGGCAGGCCAGGAAGCTGGAAATTCAGGCAGAATTTCTATGTTGAAGTGTTGTTTCTTTGGGAAACTTCAGTCTTTGCTCTTAAGGCCTCCTCAAGTGACTGGATGAGGCCCACCCACATTGAGGAATGCAATCCACTTTACTGACTTTAATGTTAATTACATCTTTAAAAATACTGTCATAGCAACATCTAGACTAGTAATTGACCAAACACCTGAGCACCATAACCCGGTCAAGTTGACATGTACCATCATGATAGACTTTGACCTTCAGAGTCCATCAGTAACTAGCATCACCCAGAGCCAGTCCAGACCTTATGGATAATCACCTTATTTTCTGTGGAGATCATCAGTAACCAAGCAGCTCAGAATTGGAGTCCTGAGCTTCATTCTTAAAACATTATTTATTTCATTCCAAAATATGAAATTCTATAGGACTTCCATGAATTCCTCCCGGAAAAAGGCTGCCCTGGCTGGCCTGTTTTTCTCCACTTGAAGTTAGGGTCAATGCTCATCTTTGGGCATCTGCTGGGCAGAGGGGTGACATTTTAGCCCTGGTTCCCCATGGTGCTGTGATAGTAGTGGTACAGGATGGTAGTGCAATCTTAGGCTGAGCCAGCAATGAGGCGGGTTCAGCCGCTCTAGAATTTAAACAGCCTAGAGTACTCAGTATGTACTATTCTTACCTTACTTTCTTGGCTGAAACCCTCTTCGTAAAATTTTCAAGCTTCATTCCTTCATGTACAATTGTAAAGGATTTATGATATTTCTTTAGAGGTAGTAAGTGGTTCAACTTTTTAAAAAATCCTAGCTGGGCACTCTGTCACATGCCTGTATTCCCAGCTACACAGAAGAATGAGGCAGGAGGATCACAAGTTTGAGGCCAGCCTGGACAACCTAGCAAGATCCTGTCACAAAATAAAAAAATAAAAAGGGCTGGGAATGTAGCTTGGTGGTAGAGAGTCCCTGAGTTCAGTCCCCAATACTGCAAAAATAAATAAATAAATAAATAAATAGTCCTAAAAGAAAATATTAGCAGTCAGAGTGACCTCAGTGACATCAGCCAGCCAGCCAGCCATGTATCCTCTACCTGGGGTTCTTTGGTGCTTACTTTGTGTCCACCACAAACCGAGGAGGATCAGAAGAAATGTCTAGTCATTGTCCTCCCATCATGGAAGATTAAAATTTAGTCAGGAGGCTTGGAAATGATGCTAGTAGTAAAACTGATTTATTAAAGAAAAAATATTTATCTGGCCACTTACCTGATTGTTTTATATTAAGACTTGATGGAGCTGGGCACAGTGGTGCAGGCCTGTAATCCCAGTGGCTCAGGAGGCTGAGGTAGAAGGATCACAAGTTCAAAGCCAGCCTCACAATTTAATGAGGCCCTAAGCAACTTAGTGAGACCCTGTCTCAAAATAAAAAATTAAAAGGACTGGGGATATGGCTCAGTGGTTAAGTGGCCTGGGTTCAATTCCCAGAACCAAAATAAAAATTTAAAAAAAAAAAAAAAAATCAGTGGAGTTTTTCTTACTAACTGGAAGTTTTAGGCCAGAGGCATTTGCACTTAGCTCTTATTGATTAGCTTTTTAGAAGCAATTCATTCTTTCAATTGCTAAACCCCTAACTTAATCCAAGAAGAGAAGCTAAAGTCATTGGAAGGCAAAGTGAAACAATCGGAACTTTTCCTTCTCAAAAGAAAAAGAATAATAAAAGATTATTTACAAAATCATGAAGGAAATAGGTTATATAAAGCCAAAATAACATAATAATTGTATTATTAACTTTACAACTGTTGTTCGCCTTCTAAAACAGAGACTTTCATTTCAACCAAATAAAACAACAAATACCCATATTTATATATTTTGTCATGTCTTGATTGATTGAAATTACTGTTTAGAAAATTGTTCAACACGATGGTGGACTTCATCAGAACGATTTAGTCATCTGTAGTTACAAGACCCGATTTGTCAGGTAGGGTATGGTTTTTGAAGTCTCATAAATGACAAAGGTCTTGTTTTTCAACACTTGATCTGAAGTGCAGTGGTTGAATGTTGTCTGATAAATAAAACTTCTTTAAAAATGAAAAAAAAAAGAAAATTGTGATTGAAAACAAATCTAAGTTAAGCAATTTTCTTTTTTAAACAAAGTGTGAGTATATGTTTTACATATTTGCTTTTACTTAGGAAAAAAACTTACTTAGAAAAATACAAGTTGGGTGTAGTACCATGTGGTGTAAACAACTGAACTATTTTACTTTTTACTTTCCTATGAATGAGCCAGTATATATTTATTACTGGAGTTCCAGCTATAAAATTCAGGTAAGGGGTTTAAATATACCCTAGAGTATTATTTAAAAATAAATTTGTTTCTTTCAAATAAGAATACCAACCTTGGTCTATGACATTTGGGAGAGAAATTAAAATATTAAACTTTTATTGCCTAGTAAACTGAAAATAAAGGTTAAATAAATACAAAGCAGAAAAAAATATATATATATATACACAAAATCACAACCTCTAAAAGGACAAACAGTCTACTGTTCTCCACTGTGAGAGTTTTATCAGCACCCGTAAGTTATTCCAGCTCTAGGGCAGTGCTAATACGCAAAAATGTAAACAAGTATGTACTTTGTTTATATAAAGAAATATGCGGCATGGTTTGTATTTCTTTATAGATATCAAACAGCTACAGGGATTGTTTCAAAGCACCAGTAGGGGCCAGCAAAGAGCTCTTAGAGTTTTTCAGAACAGAATTGGCATTGAGATATGTTTATTTGATGTGTTAAATCCTTTTTAGACTTCTTTACTTACCACAACACTCCCTTAAGTGAATGAATTGCAGAGACAGTGGAATAAAATAGCCAATGTGTTCAAACTATATTGGGGTATAGTTTTTCTGTCTAATCTGCATATATTTTTAATGGAATGTTTGCTTAGGCTATTTCTTGGCAGAGTTTTAATAGTCAAAATATAAATGGCATCATTTAAAGACTGTACTACTTGGCTGGAAAAGGCCTTAAAATTACAGGAGAAAATGCTTGGTGACAGCTTCTCTTAAACTTTTTTTTTTCCCCCCTCAGACCTATGTTCAATTTGTGCAGTAGTATTACTGGACTCATTTTGTAGTTCTATGTGTGAGCTTTCACTTTTCATAACTAATATTTTGAAAGATAAAATATTTATGTGTTTGGTTTAATGCTAAAGTTTTAATTCACCCTAATGTTTTGTTATTTCCAGATTTATACAACTGTTCGAATTTATTTATTTTTTTAAAAAAATTAACAGCCCCTATTCCTTTCTACATTAACTAACCTGACTAGACTCCTAGTGTGGCTACTATTTGGAAATTTAATCTTTGATTTGATACTCAATTACATGGGGTTTCATTCCTACCAACTTCCTGTAATTCTATACCTTTGGGTAAAAATATTAGTGGTCAAACTCTGCTGGAGAAAGTATAGGCACTGTGATTCACGTAGTTAAATGTTCATTTAGTAGCGCTGGGATGAAAAAATTCTGTTTTAACTTGAAATGCTAGAAGATTGTTGTTCTTGTGTTACTCATTCATGCAAATTGGAGAAGGTATAATTGAAACAAGGTTGGCTGTGTTTGAGTCAGTGTGCTGCAGCTGAGCTCAGCTTAAAGGTCGCTGGAAATCAAGTGCTTTGTAAGTGAAGGCATTTTGACTACAAGCGATTCAAGACATTTTAGAAACGTCAGTCTCCAGAATAGGTCGTCTTTTTCTTTCTCTGATATCTGGTATCTAGGGTTTTACTTAGGATAAAGACTCTTACTTAATAGCTCTTTTAGGCACCACAAATGATTTTTTCTTTCGATGCAGTGCAGCTGCTTCTAGCCTGTCTACGGACAGAGATCTTTGTTTTGACTTTCAGCCCTTAACATGTTTGGAAATGAGAACAAATGGCACAAAGCTTACGATTGCACTTTGCAGCCAGAAGAAGCAATACTTACCCTTTGTCAGAAACCTCCGGAGATGATTTGGATAGCCATGTTCACATGTGCTTCAAAAAACCAACACGGATTTCAACATCTAATGTTGTTCAAATGAAGCTGACACCCAGACAGACTGCACTAGCACCGTTAATAAAGGAAAACGTGAAGCTTCAGGAAAGAGCATCTGTTCCTTCATCTGAAAATGTTAATAAAAAGAGCAGCTGTCTTCAGATTTCACTACAGCCAACAAGGTACGGTGGGTGTCTCCAGCCTAGCAATGTCTTAGCTGATGGTGACGATGCTTCATTTACTTGTGTCTTGAAGGATGGCATTTATAGCAGTGCTGTGGTTGATAATGAACTGAATGCTGTGAACGATGGTAACCTTTTAAGCAGTTCTGCTATTTGTAGTGATAGCCTTAGTAACTTTTCAACCAGTGATAATGGATCTTACAGCAGCAACGGTAGTGATTATGGGTCGTGTGCAAGTATCACAAGTGGAGGTTCATACACCAACAGTGTCATCAGTGACAGTAGTGGTTATACTTTTCCATCGAGTGATGATACATTTTTTGGTGGAAATTTACCTTCTGACTGCACCTCCAATAGAAGTGTGCCAAACAGGAACACTACTCCTTGTGAAATTTTTTCAAGAAGTCCAAGTGCAGTTCCCTTTGTCCAGGATGACTTGGAGCATGGAATAGAGATTATGAAATTGCCAGTGAACAGGAATGCAAAAATTCCACTGAAACGTTGCTCATCCTTAGTCATTTTTCCTAGGAGTCCTTCAAATACGCCACCAACTTCTCCAACAAGTGCAGGTATTCTTCCAAGCAAAGGATCCTATCAAACCTCACATCAGTTTATTGTTTCTCCTAATGAAATTTCACATAATGAAGATGGTACTAGTGGTAAAGGATTCCTGTCCACTGCTGTCAATGGACTCCGATTATCTAAAACAATTTGTACTCCCGGAGAAGTAAGAGACGTACGACCACTTCATGCAAGGGGCTCACCACAAAAGAAAATTGTTATTTCAAATAATAGTCCAAAACAGACTGTCTGTGAAAAGTCATCTGAAGGGTACCCTTGTGTTTCAGTGCATTTCACTCAACAAAAAGCAACCACGTTAGACTGTGAAACAACGAATGGCGATTGTAAACCAGAGATGTCAGAAATTATACTTAATTCTGATTCAGAGTGTACCAAGTTGATGCCCAGGATGGCTGCCTGTTTACCAGCCATCCAAAACATGGATTATCAAATAAATATTGATGGAGAGTTGGAAAGACCAAATTCACAGATAAACAAAAACCATGCTGTTTTACAAAGAAGTGTTTCACTGGGAGGAACTTACCCAAATATTTCCTGTTTATCCAGCCTTAAGCACAATTGTTCCAAGGGGGGACCATCTCAGTTACTCATAAAGTTTGCATCTGGAAATGAAGGTAAAGGTAACAGTTTATCAAGAGACAGCACCAGAGATTTCACAAATGAACTATCAAATTCTTGTAAGGTAAGATTCCTTTGGTCTTTATAAATGTTAATTTATATTAGAAGAGCTTGCTGGAATATTCAGTTAAAATTTATTATCACTTAGCAGTTTATATACTTTCCTGATCTTTAGCTACCAAGTATTTTGTAGTCATAAACTTTATATTTGTGAATCTGAAGAATCCCCTACAGTTTTTCACTCTGTTATTTCACCAACAAACTGTGTATTTAAAAAAAGAAGGGGGAAAAAAAACTTTCCTAAGTGATTTAAGCCATAAACTATTTCTAAAGCATAAAACCAAGCTTTAAAAAACAATATCTCATAACACTTTATCTTGGTATACTTTTCTTTCAAGTGGCACAGAATTGTAATGTAACTCCATATGTGATTGCTGATTAGTTTTCAACTCTCCTTAATCATTGTGAATTAATATACAGAATGCATATTTTAAAATGTTAAAAAAACTTGTGAAAATTCTGTTACAGATGAGCATAGAAGAAATATGTCTCTAAAATGCATGTAAAATTTATAATATCATTGATAAAAACTATTATATTACATGTGTAAAGCAGAGGAAAAATAAGTAGCATTTGCATTTGTGTATACCCTAACCACAGGAATTTTGTTTCCACCCCATTTTTCTTTAGCTACCAGTTAATACTGACTTCTAAAATGTAACTCACTCAACAATATTGATTTCAAAGTTTTTATGTTTGAATTTGCCTTAAATGACTAGGCATTTCTCATAACTTTCTATTTACATATTAAATTGTTGTTTTGTCAATTTTGCTCTACTGTATTAATAATTTAGCTATAAGGAATCTTAGCCAAAATAGCTCTTTATGTAATTTGGCCTTTCAAAAGTATTTAAAGTGTTTTGAACTGAAATAGTTTTTTAAAATTTCCGTTTTGGGAAGAGCTCACTAGATTCCAGGAAATTTAAAACATTTTCTTACTAAACCAGTTCTAGATGACAGCACATAATTGGGGAGGGGCACTTTATCTGTTTATCTGCATTTATATAATACCCAACATGTGTATTAAAGGTTGAAAAAAATAACTTTAGGCAGGTGAAACATTAAGTAATTGCTAGGTTTTCTGCAATTAAGTAATTTTGTTTTCTGTCTTTAGAAATCTGGTAAATATAATCATTATTAACAATGCCTAGATGTTAATCTGAGCACCTACTTTACTGAGGATGAAAAGAGATCAGATATCAAATTCTGTGTTTCATAAGAATTATTAATTCCATTTAGAAAACTTTTTAAAAACTAGCTTTTTAGGCGATTATAATCCATTCAATTATACACCTCCCAAAAAAAGGGAAGAATTACAAACAGAGAAACAACATGTATCCCATTTGTTTACCATAAAAAAAAGGGAAGAATGAAGTGACACTATGAAGTAACATTAATAATTTGCCAATTAATGCTACTTGTAAATTTATTTTACATTTAATGAAAATATCTGAAAGGAATAATTAGCTTAGAATAATTAGCCTTAAAATAGTTGATTTTGTGGCAGTATTATAATTTGCTGTTGATGCTTTTTTAAAAGGGTATTTCAAATGTATTTTAATGAAATATAAATTAAATATAATTAAATGCCTTTTGCTTTTGCATTGCTGAAAATACACATTTTTATTGGTCTTATTTAAATGTAGGTAAGCTAACAAATATTTTTGCATGTCTGACAACCAAATGCCTAGTTTGTACTAATTCTATTTTTCATAGATTATTGGATTATAAGAGTTCAGAGGTGTGCAATTTGTTGAAGAACTTTAGATTGTCCTCCTTTTAAAGTGTAGTAAACAACTTGTCTTTAGAAAAGTATTGTAAACAATGAAATGACAATTAAATTCAATATATATTAGATCTAAGTTGGTCTAACTCATAAGTAGTGAATCACAAGGGCTTGTTTTATGAGGAAGATACTAATGTTGCTTTTTTTAAACACAGCAGTGGCAACAATAATGGGATTTTAGAAATAATCCTGTGTTTATCAATAATTATATATTAATCTAATTATAGTGGTATATTGTAACTCACTTAAAAATAAACAGCTCCCAAAATATTTCTCATGTCTCCAGTTAGTCTGGGTTAGTATTCTGATATGCTGAGTCTGGATTCACATTTAACAAGTTGATATTAGAGTAGCATTTAGTAATGTCAGCTATCTGTTCCGAGCAGCCGTGAAATTAAATCACTGCTTTGGTCAGAGACCCTGGTTTCTAAAGCACTAGAGGTCTACAGATTCTTTTCTTATGTGTTGAGCTACCAGCCTCCAGCAGCAGAGTATCTAGTTTCTTGTTTTCTGTAATCAACAGCTCATTAATGACTAATTTTTAAAACCTAGTGAGAATTTTTACCTGTATCTGGTACACACACTATTTTCTGTGTTTACAACTTAGAATAAAGATGGAACTTCATAGTCTGCATTGTATTTATTTTAGCCATAGCAAAGAAAATAACAATAATGGGAAAGTTTATTATTTATGCCTTTTGAAATACAATATCACTCTACCGACTGAGTTATCTCCCCAGCCCCTGCATAATGATTTTTGATCTCCAAATAGAAATTCAATGTTTTAATGTTGGGTGTGATATTTTGTCAGCTCCATCAAGGAATAGGTTAAGGAACTAAGGTACTTACACAGTTACAAAAATTATTACTACTTATTTTTTCCCTGTCCTTTTTCTGAACTACTATTATATTGTTAGGATGCTCAGAGATTTCATTACCCGGTTTTTAATATACCTTAGAATTTTGCTCATGCTTGTACATGTTTTACATTCTCCACTTATGAGCATGTTTTTAGTAGAAACACTTTTATATTTTTTTCTTTTTGTTATAAAAGTTTTTGTTCATTATCTGTTACTTAATCCTGGATAGCTAAATTGCTTAAGCCTAATAGAATAGAACTTTAAAAAATTTATGTCTCAATTATTTCAAAGTCTTTATCACTGATCTCAAGATTATACATGTCAATAATTTATTTAGTTGTTCTTCCTAAAACAAATTTTTAAATATATACTTATTTCAGTGTTCCATTATTCTTCCCGTCTTTGTTTTATTAAATTTAGCAGAATATTTAGAGACACTTGGCTAAGTTTACCTTGAATAGCACTTAATCTCTTCTATAAAAACCAATGTCATTTATAAATATTACCTCTAGAACTGTGGTCCCACAATGGTAATGACCAGTTTTTTAAATTTGGTAAAAAATATATTCATGTATTTCTTAGGAGTTATAATACTTGTTTTAGAGAGATTCCAGGGGTTGAATTGTTAGCTTGGAAATATTCTGTATTCAGTGTTGATGCTTATTCTTTAATTCATGTTATCTAGAACACATTTGAATGCTAAGCAGAGAATAAAAGATGAATAAAATACATTCTTGCTTTGGGGGAACTCCCCTTGTAGTAATAGGGACACACTGGTAAACAAAAAAATGTTTCAGTCTGATGTGTGATGTGCTGAAATAGAGGTGTGTGAGAGAAAGCAAGGTGTGACAGGACCTTTCTGGAGGAAAGGACCTATTTAGTAGAGGAAAGCTTCACAGAGGAGGTGACATTTGAGCAGAGTCTTGATAAGTGAATTGGAGTTCACCAGGCAGAGAAATTATGGATTCTAAGAAGAGAAGGCATTCTTAGTCTCAGCACTATTTTTATTCTAAGCTGAAGGGTGCTTTGTTGTGTGGGACTGTCCTGTGCACTGTAGGACATTTAGCAGCATCCCTGACCTCCACCCACTGGATGCTAGTCACACCCTCTCCAGAGTAACAACCAAAAAATGTCTCCAGACTGCCAGACATCCCCTGGGAGGCAAAATCGCCCCCTACTGAGAACCACTACTTGGACAGAAGCTGCAGCACATGCAGGGATAGAGGGGTGAAAGGACCTCATAGTGTAAGTAGTTCTGTACTCTAACATAGGGTGGGTACCTAGGGATGCAGGAGGAGATAGTGCCCTAGAGGTGGCTTGGAGGCCCAGTAGGCCTAGTGGCTTGTGCTGAAGAGAAAGCTGCATATTTCCTGCTAGTAACAGTAGTTAAACAGTGAACATCTTTATTTGAAAGTACACAGTGCTCGTTTTTATGCTTTTAGAAGATAAATGTTTTGTGACACCATGGATTATAGATGAATTAAAGTTTTCTTAGCTTGGATGACTGGGCAAATGGTGATGTCATGAACTAAGATGGGTAATTTAGAAGGGATCCAATTGAGAGGGCAAAGAGGAAATTGCATTGTTGAGAGGCTGAGAGGCTGCCCTGGTAGTGTGGATGTCAGGGAGGGCAGCTGGAGGTGCAGGAGCAGAGCTCAGGAGAGAAGCCAGATCTGGAAATCCAGACTGGGAGTTAGCAGCGTAGTCAAAGCCCTGGGTAAAGATGAACCCAGCTAGGGAAAACATAAAGTGAAATTAGAAGGGAGGATAGATCCAAATTCTGGGACCACTAACTTTGGTGAGATGGTGAAAGAAAAGATAAAAGAGGAAACTAAAGAGAGTCACTAGTCAGGCCAGGAGATCATGGTGATGTGGAGTCAAGGGAAGGGATAGAGGACAGCGTACAATGTCACGGAGAACTTGTGTATCCATTAGATGTGAAAGTCAGGAGGCCTTGGTGATTTAACAAGAGTAGGCTAGGAAAATACTAGGGTAGCAAGCCTGGCTGAAGAAAGAATAAAATAGGTAAAATAGGTAAGGAGCATAGGTTGCTTGCTAAATATAAAATGAGTGTGAGATCGTGTGGCAAGGCATAGGTTTAATGATCACTACCTTGAAGACAGTATCAGTGGATGTGAGATGCCGAAGACAAACTCCTCTCCACAAAGACAGCACAGTCCCTTTTCCTGGAGGAAAAGAAATAGGCTGCAGCTCTCTGTTCTTTCACCTTAAGACTACAGAATAAGTGAATATAGACAGTGAAAATTGGCATGGGTATCCAGCAATATCAAAGGAAGGAAACCGAAAATTAGAACTGGTAACTCGAGACTGCCTAGGAATGTTCACAACTCATTTTAGACAGCATCACTCAGATGTTCTCAGTCCCCTCCCTGCCATCAAAAATAAGACTAAACAAAGCAAGTCAGAGTTTTAAGGCCTATTGCCTGAAACTACTGGGAGAATAGACAGCCCTGTCCCTGTCACTGGCTTCTGGCAAGGTGTGGAGCCCAGTGTATGCTGGCTGTTGTGAGGCCTCACCCATCTGCATCCACTGTCTTCACATTGTGACAGGGAATGAGCGAGACCAGGAGAAACCAGGACTGGGAGCCTGGCTAGGCAGCAGGGGCTTGGCAGAGCTTCTGGGTGTGGCCAAGCTAAGTGTTGAGGTCAGGAAGGTGGTTACAGAAGGAGCAAATGAGTGCTGAGAAAGGGAACCATTTGTCTTGTCAGCATATTCAGAAAATATCAGAAGTATTGCTCCAGGGCCTGGTTCAATATTCTTTCTTTGTCCTTTAACACGTTTTTATCTTTTGTCCCCCCCTTATAAAAGCTGAGTGTGATATTTTATGATATACAAGATTATTTCCTTTTTTCTCTCAAATTTTGTTCATATGCTGCCCTCTAATGCTTTATTAAGAGTCACAATTAAAAAATAGTTTATGAATATGTCATTTGGATCAGTGATTTTTCATGTGCACATTATTTACCTGGAGCTCTTATTAAAATGAAGGTTCTAGTTTAGTAGGTCTGGGGTGGAGCCTGAGATTTCTGTATTTATAACAAGCTACCAGATCATACCAATACTGCTAACTCCCCAAACACACTTGGAGAAGCAAGACTTAAGACCATTTTTTGATGATAATAGTAATGTAATTCATACTTTAAGTGTCCACTGAGTCCCTAAAGTGCCATTATAATGAAAAATTGATTTAAAATATATCTATAGGACTAGGGATGCAGCTCAGTGGTAGAGTGCTTGCCTAGCATGCAGGAGGCCCTAGGTTCATTCCCAGTACTGCAAAATATATGTATTTCTACATACTTCAGGAACCAGCTATACATGCAGAAATTTTAATTGTTAAAAAAAAGTGAAAAAATTCTCTTCATTCTTGGTTAATGGAGAGCTGTCCCACCTTTACATAAAAGAGGACCTTAGATGTGTATGTGACTAAGGCCAAAATAATTTGCAGAGTCTTAAATCCACTCAGGCATTTAGACTAGTGTTTGACTGAGACCGTTTAGTACAGAAGAGATTATTTAGACCAAGAAAATTTTAAGAGCAAAGTTGCCTACTTTCCTTATAAAATAACTTTAGTATGACTCTTAAAGAATTCTGATGTTTAAATTTTCCAGGATTACATTTTAATTTCATTTAAGAACTTGCAAATATTGGTCTACAGGGCAGGCAGACCATTCTACTTAAATCTCTTGAATTCATTACAGTTGTAATTCTGGTTTGTGTTTTTGGTTTTGGGTTTTTTTGTTTTATTTTGTTTGTGGTGATGGGGGTTCAACCCAGACCTTGCACATGCTAGGCAAATACTGTACCACTGAGGTTCATCCCCAGCCCTACATCGTTGCCTACATTAATTTTTCCCCCCTGAACATGAGATTTGAAAAAAATATATAATTTAGTTGTTATATTTTTTCTTAACTATTCTGGCTTATTCAAGCAATATCTTCAATTTTCAGTCTTTTTAATATGCTTTTCTCTAACAGTGCCAATTAGGATGCTGCTAAGAATGTTTAAATCTTGCATTGCCTTATGTAATGAATTGAATCACCTTAATATATAACCAATGCCTACTTACGGGATGTCCTTTTGATAGCTCACAGAAAAAAGTTTAAAGATTGTGTGTGTGTGTGTGTGTGTGTGTGTATTTGTAAATATATAATTATATTTGTAATATATCTATCTTTGTGATGCTACTCAAAATCATGTATTACTTCTCAAGTATAAATCAACATTTGAAAATTTTATCAACTGTTCTTCCATTGGAGCAACTTAAGAAATCTTATTGGTGTTCTAGTTTTCTACAGTCTTCATGGTTGTTCATGGCTTAGCCTCATTTCAGGGAGCCTCATAAGGCATTAAAAATTTCAGGTAAAGAAATGAAAAAAAAAAAAAAAACAGCAAGAAAAAGGTTAAAGATGGGACTATAAAAACAAGTCGGCAAGCAGGTAGGAAAATGTACATTCTCTAGAACTGATCAGGGAAGAGATAAAACAAATGGGTAACCTTTTCTGGACTCTAATTTATTAGAATATGATTCCCTAAATCAGGGCCTTTTTGTCTTGTTTACTGCTGTATCCCCAGTACCTAGAACAGTGACTAGCTCCAAATTGACAGTAAATATTTATTAAATTAATAAATAAAGCCAGGGACCCTTTGGAATGGGGTACGTATGACCGCAGGATCCCGATAGGCGAGGGTGACCAGATGGCCTTGCACAGATAACTAAACTAGGATGTTTAAGCAATGACTGTAATGATTAGGAGCTTCTCAGGACTTCATCCTTTGCATGGAAGAATGGCACTCTTAAATGAATACCTTGTCCCTGGGGTGGATGCCAGTGGAATATTATGATCGTGACTCAAGGATTTCTTTCCACAGTGGAGTCTGATTCATGGCCTACATATTCCTCTAACTGGTACTGTAGAGCTATGTGTCTGGATGAGGATCAGATTGACTTTTCTGAAAAGAAGATTGAATGGGCAAAGACTTTTAAGGGTATTTAAACAAAGGCCATTTGACTAGCTTTAAATTTATCATTGTTTAATAAAATGACTTCCTTCCAAACTTGATGCAAGAGCTGGGATTGCCAGAGTAGTTCCTGGAGTTTCAAGTAACTGTTTTAGCTAAGAATGACCTTTACTTTTGTACCAAGGCTGAACCCTCTGAAAGAGTCACAGAGCTTAATGGAAACTCAAGTCGTCTTCAAAGCAAAATGAGTTTAACAAGTATTTATCAGAAATAGAATATGTGCCTGCCATAAGTGGCAAAAATTATTCCTGGATTTGAAGAGCTTATAATTGAGATGAGAAGACAGCATCATTCACAGAAAACAACCAGAGAACAGTATAATATGATAGATAGTAATAGCCATATGCCTACTTCAGGCAAGTGAACACTGAACTCTGGGATATGTGATTACCCTTATAGTTTTAATCAATTTTATTTTTATCACAGTAACACATGTGCCTGTTTAAAGTCAGAAATTGTGTCTTTGAAGATTTTCTTTCTTTCTCTCTGTGTTCCCTCTTCCTAAAATTCCTGTTGGCCAATGTTTGCACTTCTTGGATTGGTCTTTACAGTTGTTTTTTCTCTCCTGATTTCCATTTCTTTGCCTCTGTATTCTGTTTTGAAAATTTTCTCCCCTAGTTTACCAGTCTCTTTAATTTTAAAATTTCAGTTTTTTTTTTATTTCTTAAGTTCTCTTGTTTTCTGATGATTCCATATTTTTAACATCTTGCTTGTTTTATCAATACAGGTATCGTCTCTCACATCTCTGAAAATACTTTACAAATACAAAAAAGATACAGTTTTTTTTGTTTTGCTTTGCTTTTTAAGTTTTATTCTTGGTCCTACTGGCCCCTCTGCAGCTATTATTGTTGTTTCTGGTTTTTTTTACTGGACATTTACCTCCAGGTGTCTGTTGTTCATATTTGAGAGTGAGCCACTGTAATTATGTGGAGCTTTATAAACGGTGGGATTCACCGTTAGGAGACCCCATTTGGAAGTCTTTCTCTGAGGTTCGTTTGTTTCTCCAGAGAATAAACTTCCAGTAATTGCCCAGTTGTGTTTTATAGCCATGGTTAGTGATAAACTAGTGATGAAGGTGATTTCTTCCAGAGGTTCAGCAACTGAATTAACTTAGGGTAAACCCTGTCTTAAAAGTGGTATTTTCTTACTGCATTAAGGTATTTATGATAACTAATATTCAGCAAATGAGATGCCTGATTTTCAACCTTTCACATTCTTGGCAATACATTTACGTATAAACATGCATGCCTGTTTCTCATAGAAAAAGAACCAACCAATTAAATAGGTGTTTGAGAATGGAACAAGATGGAACAAGATACCACAATGGCCTTCTGATAGAGTTTCGTGTTGGATGCTAATTACTACCATTACAACTTGAAACCTCAACTGTGATTTTTATCTTAAAGGAAAACTTAATATAGTCTTTTTTAAAACTCTTATCCTTATACCTGTAAAAGATTAAAGCAGTTAAGGTTATTTTATATGCCATATTTCAGAACACTCAGATATATTAGAAACTTGGGAACAAGCTAAAAAAAGTTCAAGATCATAAATCTAGTAAATGTCATATTTGGATCAAAACTCAGACATGAAAGTTAATACCTTATTTTGTAAAAGCCACTATTATAGGTTGATTTTTTTAAAATTTTTTTAATTGTCTGTGGACCTTCATCTAACTTATTTATATGTAGTGCTGAGAATCGAACCCAGTACCTTTACACATGCTAGGCAAGTGCTCCACCACTGAACCACAACCCCAGCCTGATTTTTTTAAAATTCTTAATCTTTTGGAATCAAATCATCCTCTAACTATTATATCATTCTTTTTTGTTTGTTTGTTTTTAACAAAAGATTACATTATAAAAGGAAACATGTTCAGATGCCCATTTATCCTTATATTAAAATGTTTAGTTGGCAGTTATTGATAAGTAAAAGCAAAGTAATCCAGCTATTATATTTTATATTTTTATGTAACTACTCTCTTTACAGCATAATAAAAACTCAATTTTATGTGATTCATGTAGTCATGTTTATATGATACAGCTTTGGTGGTCTGGTGGGTTTATTTTTTTTTAACATCTTGTCATAGCTAGCCTTCCCTTTACTGAAAGTAATTATATACTTGGCTTGTAGGAGTTTTCAAATCCTTCTAAATTTAATTTGTATATTACCCTGTGGTGTCCTTTGTAAATTTTATCAGACAGGTGGTAAAACTGCTGAACTGTATTAAACTGATGCCATATTTCTGAAGTACACAGCCAAATTTGTTAATTCACTACATATAATCTTAGGTTTTCCTAAGCTTCACCAGTTTGCAAGTACCACTGGGGGCAAAAAAAGGCAATTACAGTCCAGAATTCATTGACTTAACCCTTTTCTTCTGCTCACAAAAGATTCCAGCAGCTGTTCAGTGCTTTTCAGTATTTCTGAGTTTCCCAGAGAGGCTCCCTTGCACTCTCAAACAAATCTGGGCATTGCTGCTGGATTCCAGGCATAGGTGATGCATCCCACTGTCACTTTTGGGTCCTGCCATGTCCCATCAGGCTGCTGTTCCTCCTTTCCCAGAGCATCCTTAAAAGGATCATCTCCACCTTTCCTTTGGTATGATGAGCCAACTTAGTTATTAAAGAAGAAAATGGAGTTATGATTCTGAATGTAGTGCAGAAGGAGATCAGTCAGCCCTGGGGACATGTCTGAATTCCAGGGAGAGCAAGAACTAAAAATAAAATCTTGCTGGGCATGGTGTCACACACCCATAATTCCAGCATCTCGGGAGACTGAGGCAGGAGATCACCAGTTCGAGGCCAGCCTCAGATATTTACCAAAACCCTGTCTCAAAATAAAAAAATAAAAAGGGCTAGAGGTGTAGCTCAGTGGTATCTTTGGGTTCAATGCCCAGTATCAAAAAATAAAAATTAAAATCTCAAACTAGAAAGCATTGTTTTACTAAAACAGGAACTTGAATCTACTTGCCAGTAGCCAGTAGACACCTGTGGCTATTGAGATTAAAAATAATTTAAAGAGACTTAAGTTCATTTAAATTATACTTAAAATTCAGAACCTTATTTGCATTAGACACATTTCAACAACACTTGCAATTAGCAGCTCCTGCATTGGACATTACAGATACAGAATTTTTCCATGATTGCAGAAAGTTCTATTGGAGAGTTCATGTGGAACATCAGGTTTCAAGCTGCAAAGCATTGATACCCTTGTCACTTGACAGTGCTCTAGTGTGTTAAGGAAGGAGTTTAAATCTGCAGTAGTTGGTGGTTGTGGCTAAAGGAGTGGAGCTGCATCCTGGTGGCCTTATTTTTCTCCACTCATACCTGCCTAGCTATCTTGCTAAAAAGGAAAATTTTAAAGGAATCTGTTGAGTTCTTTTTTTCTGAAACAACAGTAACCCACATCCTTTTTTCCCCCATTTATCCTTAATGTATTATATTCTTCAATAAAAATTACGTGAAGAATAATGGGGGAACTTTAGGTTATGCAGAAGGAAATGAGAGGGAGGAGGGTATGAAAAATGGTGGACTGAGACAGACATCATTACCCCATGTACATGTATGATTACACGAATGGTATAAATCTACATTGTGTACAACCATAGAAACAAAATGATGTACCCCATTTGTGTACAGTGAATCAAAATGCAGTCTAAAAAATTAAAAGGTAAATTTTTAAAAATTACATGAGTTTACTGTATAGAGGGAAAAGAGGGGTGGGAGGGGTGGGGGGGAAGGGGAAAAATAACAGGATGAATCAAACAACATTACCCTATGTAAATCTATGATTACACAAATGGTATGCCTTTATGCCATGTACAAACAGAGAAACAACATGTATCCCATTTGTTTACAATAAAATTTTTTTTTTTTTAATTACATGAGTTTTAAATTTTTAACCCTGAGAGAAATCTTAAAAACTGGTTAAGGTTAAGGATATATCTCAGTGATAAAGTGCTTACCCAGCATGTACAAAGCCCTGGATTCTGTCCCAAGCAACACACATACACATATCTGTTTATAGATCAACTATACTATTACTTTATCAACTATACTATTATAGATCAACTATACTATTACTTTGATAAGTAATCAGGTAATCAAATTGTAATAATCAGTTTCTACTTCAGAAACTCTTTTAAAAACTGAGAAAGTATTATTCATTTCAAAAAGTAAAAATTATTAGAGAAAACCTGTTGTCTTAACCATATAAAGTAGTCTCATCTGAATGTTTATCAAGAGAGGAGGAAGAAAAAAGACTATTCTGAGAATTTTCATTTGATAATTATTTTGTTATTTAAAGATATTCTTTGGCCATAAACATGCTTCTCATAATGTGTTCTTTGTACTGAGAATAAATCTTTGAATGTTCTCACTGAACACTGGACATCATTTGTGCTTGTTACTATTTGTTGAAGGTTAGGAATAATGCTACTAAAAATCTAATATACAGATTTTGCTTTTTGAGAATGTCTTTTGTTATATAATACAAATGAGTAGAAGATAGCATCCCAACCTTTGATGGAGAAGTCTAGGCAAAGAAGAAAAAGAACATTATTTGAAATGATTTGAAATTATTAAAGAAAGATTAGACAATTGTGATTGGAGGTTTGAGGCTGCGTGCTCTTGAATGAAAGACTGCAGAGGACCACTTCATAAAAGTCATACACAAAACTTTGATAAACCCTGGATTATTAAGAAAATTCTTCAGTCCACTAATGCAGTCCACTAATGCTAGATACATAGAAGAAACGTATTTAGTGTGAAGTTAAATTGTTTTGTAAGTTTCAGATTCAGTTGCCTGTAGAGGGGATTATACATGGGATCTGGGGCAATACCTCTGACAATTAACCTGATGATGTGCTAAATGGTAACTTTCTACTATGTGCAGTGCATTTCTAGACCTTGTACCAAATGGGGAAACTTAAGAATTGTTTTTTGCCTTTTTAAACATGGCTTAAGTGTTCTTAGAATTTAAAGGTAGTTTTATCTGAATCTAAGTTCACTTCATTTGTGAATTTTACCTCTCATGAATATACTTTTTAAATTGGAGTTAGTAGCAGTAGGAGATCATGGGTGTAATTTCATGGGACACAAATACTCTTAGAGATTCGAGTAAAATATTCTAATCTGTCAAACTTTACCAACTATATGCAGATTCCATGTGGTGGATTCCATGGGGAGGGTAGGAGTGCAGCTCATGACCACTAGAGGGCAGGAAAGGTCAGGAACAGATGAGGAAGGCTGGGACAAGTAGGGAAAAACTTGGACTTCCCTCCATCAGGAATCTGACTTCCCACAACTTAAGGAAAACACAGTTCAGTCACTGGGGCAGGAGCCCCAGCAGGTGATCCAGGAACAAAAGCCATTGTCAAAGTACTGAGAAACAGGCAGGGAATCAGTAAGCCAGTCTGGAGGCCTCCCATTGCCAGGTTACCATACTGGTGACAGAAAAGTAAATTTAAGGCCAGGTTGAAGAAGGCAGACAGATTATAGGGAGTTGAATAAGTCAGTTAACCCTCTCGGTTATTGCTCCAACTTGGTTGAACATTGTGAAATGGGCAAGAGGAACTTAAAGAGGTTAGTGCCTGAAAAGTCAAGAGAAACCTGTTGTCATCTTTTGATATTGTAGTATCTCCTGTTACAATTGCTGATTTGACTCTATAATGCTAGCATGGTTTTCTTCTTGGTACATTCCTCCCCATCATAGGTTACTTTGTCAGGTCTAAATAGCTAATTTTTACCAAGAAGGAATTCATTGAGATAGATACGTCATGATTTCCCATTAAGTTATGCAATTTCAATTTTAAAAACTCTTTAATAATTTAGAATTTATCTCTAAGCATTAAATATCTAAAGCATTAAATACCCATAAAGGAAAGACACCTTAGGATGTGAAGAATGAAACAGATTGCCTCAATCCCTCTCCTACGTGTGTGCATTAGCATTTTTTTTTTTTTACTTTTCCTTTCCGATTTTTACACACACTTTAATTGCATGTGCATGCTTGTCAATCATGCAAGACTATAGGCTCTGTAGTATGAGAAACATTCTCCCACACTTAACACAGAGCCTAGCTACAGAAACCAGTCACTAACATTTGTTGACCTCGAGGAATTTACAGTCCAGTTGGAATGGAAGAGAACTGTAATACAGATGTTAAAACAGATACAGGGTAAAGTAGATTTAAAAAGAAGGAAATTAGCCATTTAGTCTCATCAAGAAATTTTTCATTAAAATATCATTGACCTGGGCCTCATATGTACATAGGATTTCCACAAGCAGAGATTAGAAAGAAATTTTCCAGGACGAAGAATAGAGTGAGTTCGAGAGGGCAAAATAAAGGATTTGTTTCAGCCATGAGGAAGGTTTATATTAATAAATAAGCCTGCAAGGTAGATTGGAAAAACAAATGCAGAGGGCTTAGAATTATATGGTAAGGAATTTATAGTTTTTCCTCTGGACCAGCATTTTTGAAATGTGTTCCTCACCATATATACACCTCATGTATAACCTGTCCCATGGACAAGTAAATTTGTATACTGCTACATGCTTTATTTCTTGTACTATCACAGTGTACACTAGTAAATCAAAGCTCTTAAGAATCCTGCAGGAAATAAACTTTTGAACTTGGTTTAACCAATGGTTTCCCAATTATATGACCACCTTTTAACTCTTAATATCCAGCAGATTTATTATTCCTTAGAGCACACTTGGGGAGATATGTTTATGCAATAGCAAGTCTTCAACTTAGCAAGTCATCTTTTTCAAAAAGGGTCACCATAACTACAAGAACATATTTTCCTTTTATGATTTAAACTAGAAAGAAAACAAATACATAAGATACTTAACTGCTTTTGCATTTTTTTTAAGGATTCTGTTCTGTGTTATCTTTATCTTAATTTACATTGTGTGTTATCTTAAAACCACCAACTCCATTTGGAAGTAGGCAAGATAAAAATAGATAAATTTAGATGCCCTGGTCACTTATCTTCAGCTGCTACCTGTCAGTTTACTTCCCCCGCACCCCCCATTTTCTCCAAGAATTGAATAGAAATGTGGTTCCAAAGTGTTTGGTTAGATGGCTGCACTAGTAACACCTGAAACTCCAAAGTCTTTGTTCAATCCCAGACCTACTGAATCAGAAATTCTGGGTGTGGGGCCCAGTGCAGTCTTTAAAAAGCTTTCTGAGTGACTCAGACACAGTGAAGTCTGAGAACTGCTGAGTGGACTAACCTGCATCTTGAAGCTCATTGTTACCCAGGAGTAGGATCTGTGTCTATTTTCAATCAAGAATGAATATTTGAGGCTGAGGTTGTAGTTCAGTGGTAGAGCACTTGCCTAGCATAAGTGAGGCACTAGGTTCAATTCTCAGCACCACATATAACTAATTAAAGGTTCATTGACAACTTTAAAAAATTTTTTTAAAAATGAGTATTTTTCTTTCTGAAAGGAAAAACCTTGTCCCTTTTATCAGTTATCCAGTTGGGAGCAGACAGTTCCAGGCTGCTTTCTTCTGCCACCACAACTTCATTTATCCATTTGAAGTTTATCTTCTCACACTTACTCTTTTCAGAATTCAATGTCTGAAATTTTACACAGCTCTGCTTCTCTGTTTCTCAGAACTGAAGTCACTATATCTTTTTCAATGGTGGTAGCCATCTGCTAATTTAGTTTCTCATTTAAACTACAGAGATGACTCCCCAGAGAATATTAGCTTCCATCTCTTCAAAAGTTTACCTTTCCTTTTCTCTAGTAGCTAAGCAGCCACTGCTGGGGGATGGTGGGAGGAGCAGCATCGTAATTTATTAGAGCTCAGAAGTATGAATCTATTTGCAATCAAGAATATTTTTCTTTCTGAAAGGAAGGGCCTTATGCCGCTTATCAGTCATTTAGCTGTATTTCCTGGTTGAATTTTAACTTTATACATGTAGTCCTCTTGTTATTTCCCTTTGTTTAGAAATGAAATTTGAAACAATGGGACAAGCACCCCCCTTTGTGAGGGGGGAGAGGAAAGTTGAAATAAATGCAAACTTTTTCTCTCCTTTCACAGTCATCTAGTTTATGTGCATACAATATAAATTGCTTCTAACGGTATTATTGGAAATATTACAGTTTAACTTCTAAAATAATTACAAAATTTTAATTATATTTGCTACAACTTCTGATTCCTGGAATTCCTCGTCAACTTCCAATTCTTTCTTTTCTGTAGCATATTTTAAAAATGGTTTATATTTTTATAAATCTTCATGGTAAATTACAAAAGAAACTTTAAAGCCTATAAAGATGAAGTTGTCAAGGTAAGTCATCTGCTTTCACAAGTCTGTGGCTGGCGATTGGAAAGTGGAGAACTCCAAAGAAAGTGAACTTTCCAGGAAGACACCTCCAAATGAAGCTGATACAGAAATGCTCTCCTCCTTCCCACCCACCTCTTTCTAGGAGTTGAAAACCCTTTAAAGAGAGAGGGTTTCAAAGAGCTGTAGGACACAGTTTTTCAATAGTGTAAAGCTATTGTCAAAGAAAATACAGTTTGTGTCTCAGAGTCAAATCTACCAGATACTGGCAGCTGAGCAAAAATTACATGTTTGGGACATTGACTGTTCATTGTAAGCAAAGACATCCAGTTTCCAATAACACTGATTTTATAGCCACAGATCAGTTTAAAAGGCTTAGCCAATGTCCCCTTGACATACAAAAAGATTGAATCAATAATTTTTGAACCTCTAGAGAAATGTTTAAAATAAGCGGATAACAGTGTAGAGCAAGTCAACAAATAAGCAGCAAAGTAGAAGCTGCATGAATAGTTTTATTTAGTGAGATTGACTTACCTTAGCAAGTTACATTAAGAATGATTTTCATAATTCCTTATTTTTCCTCTTATAATATCTAGTATGTGGTAGTATGGACTTTCAGAGAAAAGATGTTCATTTAAAATAATAGTTTTTACCTGGGCATGATGGTGCACCCTTATAGTTCTAGCTACTCAGGAGTCTGAAGCAGGAGGATCATTGGAGCCCAGGAGGTCAAGCCTGGGCAACGTAGTGAGAACCCATCTCAAAAAAAATAGGTTTTATGGAATTTTGCAAGCAGAAAGTATATGGTCCCTTACATTAAAAATGCTATAAGTAGACGGGGTATGGTGGTGCACATCTATAATCCCAGAAACTCAGGAGGCTGAGGTAGGATTGCAAGTTCCAGGCCTGCCTGGGCAACTTGGCAAGGCCTAAGCAACTTGGTGAGACCTTGTCTCAAAACAAAAATAAAAAGGGACTGGGGATGAAGCTCAGTGGTAAAGCACCCCTGGGTTCAATCTCTAGAACAAAAACAAAACAAAATAAAACAACTTGATCCATTCATATAAGTTCTGTTTATCTTTCTCAGAAATTCATAGATGCACAGATGTGAATATTCTGTTAAAATATTGACTTTCCTTGTGTTCAAATGAAGAGAACATTTAACCTCTTATAAATAGTTGAAAAAGCTTATCCTTACAAAGAGGTTCTCAGATAATTTCACTTTTAGTGTCTCAGCCTCTGAGTTTTTAACTCTATTCTGGTCTTTGATGAAATAATAACTTGGAATATCTCTTAATCTCTTGGCTTAATTTAAATAATATGACTAACAATAACTTGAATATATTTCTAGCTTCTAATTTATTCAGTTTCTTTTTTCTTCCTACCCCAGTTCTTTGTTATTTTTAGAATTAATGTATTGTAGAGAAGTCACAACTTTTGCACAAAGAATTTGAGTGTGGCTGTACAAAGACAATGAATGTTATTAGCACCTGTTCTCATATTAATGCGAATGTCAGCCAGCCTCTTGATCTTTTTGCGGTTCTGGGGATTGAACCCAGGACCTTGTGCTTTCACAGCAAGCACTCGACCAAATGAGCTATATCCCTACCTCCAGCCTCTTGATCTTGATCTTATCTTTGAAAGAAAAGGTAGCTTAAATTTATATTTGCTTTTTTGACATCCAACTGATTATTGAGATGTTTTGATTTCAGATTAGTGTACTGTTTATATTATTACACAAAATAAATTTATCTTGGGTATATATGCAGAATGCAAAATGATAAATGTAAGTTTATTGAGTGACCTATATTTATAATGTGAAAGACTAGAAACAATATCAATATCTGTTAATAGGGAGCTAATTAAATTTTGGTAGTCTTCACAGTTTCATACTGTACAATCCAAACTAGGTGACGCATCACTATGTAGATAGTGGACAGTCTTAGAGATAATGGCAAATGGAAAAATGCAAGATGCACAACACCATGTCAAAGAAAACGGAAGTTATACTCACACAAAAATGTAACAGCTCTTAGGACAGAGTAGGAGTGGGTGGGTGGAAGCTAGAAACCTTGTGCTTCTTTTCAGATTTTGTATTTGTGCATGTGTTACTTATGTTTTAAAATTACTTTTAATAAATCACCCTAATTAGAAAATTGCTGATACCTAAGTCTGAAAACTAAAACCAAACACTATGCTATATTTAATATTTATGTATAAAATTCATATTTACTGATTTAAAAATAAAAACAAAAATTTGATATTATAGCAGAAAACTTTGGGTATATTTTTTGACTCTGGTTGAGAAGTGATTCTTCTTTTAATACTTTGCTTTATATAATAAATTAACCCCAGGAACTCATTTGTAACTCAGATTTAGTGGAAACTATTTGTAAAATTAGTATTCCTCAAATAAAATAAAATTTGTATTCCTCAAAACTGTGACACTTTAACAGTTTTTAATATTCTGATTTTTTATTATATTGGGTTCTCCTAAAGCAGAACATTCAGCTACTACTCATCCCTATCAAAATTAATAACAGTTTGTGTTTCTAAAGTTGGAACTTTTATAATTCTAATGGAAGTTTTTGAAAAAAAAAAAAAAAGACTGGGATTTTTTTTCTCTTTTTATATTCTAAAAAAGTATTTTTGGCTGAAATTCGCGTCATTAAAATATTTTTTAAAGTATTATTTACTGACCAAACTGTACCCACTACAGATGGTTCTGTTTAAAATTACCTGACATTCTAAATTCTCACATTTTCAAGGATTCTTAAATAACTTATATTTACCAAATGCAAATTTGCTTTCTGAAGTAATGCAGTTCAAACATAGGAAATAACTCTTGCAAAGAAATGCTTGATATTCAGAATTTGGAACAATTGGTTGGCAAGGGAAACATTAATGAACATCACAGACTGACTTGCCTTCATAGGTATGAATTTAAACCTATAACGTTTACTTTGTAAATGGAAAAAGAACCTCTAATTGTCCTATATTTATAGCAACCATATGTCCCTGACTTCCCAGGATACTTCCCAGTTTCATATTCTTCATCTCCTCTCAGACCATGCATATTGGTTTTTTAGTTTGGAAAATCTATTTATTCTTCTAATACTAGAAACATAGTTTTGGAGGATCATTTTGTTCTACAAAATGCTAAGAAACTCATTGCAGGACTCATTTGTTTTAAAAAAGGAAGATAATGTGTTGGCAAAAAGTATTTTAAATGTATTTCACAATATCAGAGGTACTTGAGACAAGGAAATTCTTACTGAAATTCTTACTGTGTGGGATTTTTTTGTTCTATTGTTTTGTTACAAAGACAACCAATAAATAAGGAACATGGACGAATAAATAGGGGACTTCTTAGGAAGATGGGACAAGTTTTCTTTCTGTCTCTTGGTGACCAGGCACTGTCTTTGCAATGGAGACCGAAGCCATAAGGAAGGTATAAAAGTTAAGAGATTTTAAGGAACAAGGGGCACAATAAGCTCATGAAAAGATGTTTAATATCATTGACCTTCAGGGAAATGCAAACAAAATCACAATGACATACTACTTCACATCTACTAGGAGAGAGATCCTTACAGAGGCAGGCAAGTATCGATGGGGAGAAATTGCAACCCTCATTCAAGTTGATAGAATTGTAACATGGTGCATCCACTTTAGAAAACTGCCTGGCAGTTCTACAAAAGGCTGAATGGAATTGCCACATGACCCAGCAATTCCACTCCTAAATATATACACAAGAGAAATGAAAACATATGTTGGCACAAGAACTTGTACTCAAATGTTCTTCACAGCTTTATTTATAATAGCCAAAAAATGGAAATAACCCAAATGTCAGTCAACTGATAAGTGGATAAATAAAATGTGGTACATCCGTACTGCATAATATTCAAGAGTAAAATAGGAATGAAATACTGATATTTGCTATAATGTGGATGAAACTTGAAAAATATTATGGTAAGTGAAAGAAGCAGTTATCAAGGACTACATATTACATAATTTTATTTATGTGAAATGTCTTGAATAGACAAATCCGTAAAGACAGAAAGTGGTTGGTGGTTGCCTAGGACTGAGGGAAGGGAAGGAAATAGGGAGCGACAGCTAATGGGTATGGGTTTTCTTTCTGGGGTGATGAAAACGTTCTAAGATTGATTATGCTGATGGTTGCACAACTCTATGAAAATACTCAAAAACTGAGTTCTCTACTTTAAGTGGATGAATTATATCTCAATAGAGCTGTTATCATTTTTAAAAGTCTTTTGCATGTTGGTTGAGACATTCTGTCTTACCCTTTCAATAGCCATGGTTCTTGGCCAGGGATGATTTTGTCACTCAGGAGACATTTGGCAATGCCAGAAGATATTTTTGGTTGTTACAACTGGAGAAGTGATGTTACCAACATCCAGTGGGTAGAAGCCAGGGATCTTGCTAAACAAGATCAGTGCACAAGACAGCTTCCCCAACAAAAAAAATTATCTGACTCAAATTCCATGCCTGTGTTACTCTAGTGATATTTGATCACAACCATAGTTTTTAAGCGCTTAAGGTCACAGATTATCAGATAGATGTACTTACTAAAGCCAAGGTTCTTCATTAAAACTCAACAACAACAACAAAAATTTTTTTTTTTTTAATCTGGTTAAGCCTAAACCTAGGTAGATAATTTAGTTAACCAAAACATTTTATTCCTTATCACCCAAGTTGAGAGTTTACTATTTTTTATTATATTCACTTATTTACTGATAGCTTCTTAAAGATCAGATTTATGAAGTATAGCATTTACTTGTGATAAAAACTGGAATAAAGAAACATAGGGCTGCTGGTGCAGCTTAGTGGTGAAGTGTGTGTTTAGCATGCCCAAGGCCCTGGTATAATCCTCAGCAGCAGAAAAGAAAAAGGAAGGAAGCATTATTGTAACACAGCCCTCAAAGTATCATTATAAGCCAACTTGTCTGTTTCAAAAATTATCAGTTCATCTTCTGTATATATCTATTTGTAATGTCCAAGGACTGAGCCAAAAAAAAATGGAGCAGGGACTCCATTACAGACTCTCTAGCATTTCAGATATACAGTATTGGATGCTTATTGTGCGCTGGATATTATGCAAATGAGAAATAATGTTATCTCGTTCAATTCTCCTGAGTCCCCACCACATTGACTTGGTCACTCCTGTTATTCTGGGCTACACCTGTCGTCCTGTTCCAGTCTGTACTGAGGGTTCTCTAGATCCTACACCGTGACTTTGTGGCTCCCCATCATTGTGGGAATCCCCTTTGTTTCCCTTCTGTCTCGAATCCCCCTGCATCTTCTTTTATCATGATGTATTCACTTGTTTTGTCTGTCCTCTGTTAACTTCCTGAGAACAACAGTGTTTGGAAATGTCTTTATTCTACTTTCATAATGGAAAAAGTTTCACTGGGTATAGAATTCTATATAGGAAGTGTTTTTCTTTCACTATGTGGGAAGAATTACTCCTCTATTAGTTAAAATTTTTTTTTTCATTTAAAAAAAACTTTTAGTTGTAGGTGGGCACAAGACCTTTATTTTTTTACTTATTTATTTTTATGTGGTGCTGAGCATCGAACCCCAGTGCCTCACACATGCAAGACAAGCACTCTACCACTGAGCCACAACCCCAGCCCCTCTATTAGTTTTGATATGATCTGTTTTAAATCTCTTGCAGGTTTTGGAATTTATCGTGGGTGCTCTAAAATGTCCGATAATGGACCTTGCTGTTTGTCTTCTTTTGTGCTTTTTGTCTGACATGTAGTAGGCCCTTTTACTCTCAAAATTCATTTTCTTGAGTTTAGGAAAAGTTTTACAAAATGCTTCTTTGATAATGTCCTACCTTTTTTTAATTCTTTCTGATAATGTCTTATTTAGACATTTAAATTAATTTTATTCTATAATTGCCTTATCTGGGCAACAGTCCATTCTTTTGTCTTATAGTTCTACTTTCTGAGAAATTTCTGTAACACTCTCTTTCTCCTCTGTCTTAATCTTTGGATTTCAGTTTTATTTTCTAATTTCTAAGAAATTTCTTATTCTTTTATTGCCTTTTTTTTTTTTTTTTTTGAGCTTCCTGTTCTGTGTGACATGTGCCTTCTTTAATCTCTAAGAATATTCAGTATAGTTTTTCTAAAGCATTTTCCTACAGTTAGAATTGATACTCTTTTTTTTTTCTTTATGTTGGTTTAGGTCTGTTTTTCATGTTATAATCTTTCCTCAAACATTTAATAGTCCATAGCTGCCTGTAATATACAATATTTCAATATTTATTGGAAGCTTTTTGTTTATACACAACCATTAACTAGAGGACTTCACTCTGGGATGATCAGGGAAAATCCATCATTTTATTGGAAGACTCTCAGGTTTCAGTATCTGTTTGTCTTTCCATTGGATTCCATTCCTAGAGGAATTTCTTTTCTTAGGAAGCATACCGTAGTCTGCCAGGTGTTGTAGGAGCCAAATGAACCAAAAGAGTTGAAGGGGGCTTGTTGTTTAGTATTATGAACTTTCATTCTTTTCCTCCCTTCTCTCTCTGCTGCCATCTATACTCTCTGTCTCCCTATTCTGGTTCTTCTGTAATTCATGTAAATGCAGTCAGAGACTCATCCATGTTATTTTGTGTATCAGTTCATCTCTTTTTATTGCTGAGTAATTCTATTAAGTGAATATACCACAGAAAGACATCTGGTTGTTTCAAGTTAAGGGTATTATGGATAAAACTGAACATTTTCGAATGTGCGTTCTAGAAGAGATTTGGTTTTATTTCTCATAGGAAATTAGCACGAAGTAGAATTTCTTGGTTATAGTGTTTACTTAACTTTATAAGAGAATTCTGATGTTCCACACCCTCACCAATATTTGTTACTGTCAGCCTTTTTAAGTTTTAGCTATTATAGGTGATTTGAAGTACTACCACATTCTGATTTTTTCATTTTAATTTTCATTTCCCAGATGACTTATAGTGATAAATCTTTCCATGTACTGTTGACAGTTCACTTACCTTCTTTTTAAAATACCTTTTCCAATTTTATGCCCATTTTAATTGGATAGTGTTCAAAGTTTATTATTGATTTATAGGAATCCTTTATGAACTGACCCCTTTATTATTATGAAATGTCCCTCTTTATTTGTGGCAGTACTTATCATGGACTTAAATTTGTCTTATATTATTATAGCCTCACCACATTTCTTACATTTACTATATATCTGATATATCTTTTTTCATACTTTATTTTTAACTTATTTCTGTCTTTCTATTTAAATTTCATCTTTTGAGCCTAAAGGCAATAGTACTTCACACATTGATAAGTAGTATCTAAATACTATTCTCACTGGATGGATCTGAAAACTGTCATGCTAAGTGGAATAAGCCAATCCCCAAAACCCAAAGGTCAGATGTTTTCTCTGATTTGTGGATGCTAACACACAACAGACTGTGGGGTGGGAGAATAGAGGTTCATTGAATTAGACAAAGGGAATGAAGGGAAGGGGGAGGATGGGAGTAGGAAAGACAGTAGAATGAATCCAATACAATTTTTCTATGTTCATATGTGAATACACAACCAGCAAAACTACATCATATACAACCACAAGAATGGGATCCTAATTAGAATAAGTTATACTTCATGCATGTATACTATGTGAAAATGCACACTACTGTCATGAATATTTAAAAAGAACAAATTTTTTTACAATGTAAAAAAAATACCATTCTCAGGAAAAGTTTATCAGGGTCCTTAGAAGAAATAATTGATTGCAGGACAGGGATAAAGAGAGTATATGCTGACCATGGAACATCTTATGTTGCCAGAAAGTTGGGAAGTGCTAAAAACTAATGAGGACATATAAAAAATACACAAATACTAACTTGAAGTAACTCCCAATGACCATATCTAGGGCAACTTGAATAATAAAATAAATGGCAGTAATAGATTATATTTCAAAGGATAAAATAAATATTGGGTCCACACCGATTTAAATAAGTGATTAAATATGTAAGTGAGAGGAAAGGGGAAGTTCTTTATTTTAGCAGAATTCCAGTTAGCTAATAAAAGGAATGTTGGAAATGGCAGAAATAGATAGAACACCACCATTTGGTGGGAACCATAGTAATTATTACATACAAGATCATCAACAGATGTTAAGGTTTGTCAGCAATGATGTATGATGCAATGAAGCAATGAAGTATGATGAGAAATGAGATATTTACACAGCTTTGAAGCATTTTTCCCACAAGATGCTAAAGGGGAAAATATTAACTTTAGAGAAACCTAGCAGACAAAACCTTAACCATATGATCAAAGTTAGTATCATCAGTGGGACATATTGCCATCACGTGCCTCTTGATATGATGCACTGAGAAGGACATAAGCATTTTATGATATTCTTGCAAAAAGCGCATAATTTAAATTCAACTACAAAGAAATATTAAATGTATTCAAATTGAGGGCCCTTCTATACCTAGATAGTACTCTTCAAAAATATCAAGTTTATGAAAAGACAATAAAGACTGCAAACCAAGGAGACAGGACAACTAAATGCAATGTGTGATCCTGACTTGTACCCTGGATTAAAATTAGGCGGACAATTGGTGACATGTGAGTAAGGTCTATAGACCAGGGAATGGTATTCCTGGTTTTGACCATTATATCATGGTTATTTAAGCATTAACATTTGGGGAAGCTGGGTGAAAAGTATATGGAAATTCTTACCACTATTTTTGTAACTTTTATATAAAATCTGAAATTATTTCAAAATGAAGAGTGAAAAAATTAAGAATTTTTAATCGATATGTTTTATAATGATAGGTATCTTAGCAACATACAGTTAGGTCTTATATTTTTATTCAGTCTAGCAGTTTCAGTCTTTAATTGGAATATTGAGTTTGTCATATTTATATAGTTAAATTTAGTTCTCAAAATGTGCAGTTTAACTGGGCACAGTGGCACACACTTGTAATCCCAGTGACTGGGGAGGCTTAGGCAGGAGGATTGCAGGTTCAAAGCCAGTCTCAACAACCTAGTGAGGTTCTAACCAACTAAGTGAGACACTGTCTGAAAATAAAAAATAAAAAAAGACTAGGGATGTGGCTCAGTGCTTAAGCACCCCTGGGTTAAATCCCTGGTACCAAAAAAAAAAAAAAAAAAAAAAAAGTGTGGTTTATTGCTGTTTGTCCAATCTGGTTTTTGTTTGTTTCCTTTTTCCTGCCTTATTTTGGGTTAATCAAGTACTTATAGTATTGTATTTCAGTTCTTCTTTTGACTCTAACTCTGTAATCAATTAATGATTAACTTACCTACATCACATGACTTAATTTAAAATTTAAGATGATCTTACAAAAATATAGATCGTTTACCTATATTTTGTACAGTGTTCTCATTTGTATTACATCTAGATATATTTTAAACCCATAATATGTGATATACTTTTTCTATAAATAAAAATTTGTTCTTTAAAAGATTGAGAAGATTATTATTGTTGTTTTTAATTTACCATTCATTCCTCCCTTTACATCTGATTTCTATCTGGTGCCATTTATTTTCAGCCTTAAAAAAAGTCCTCTAGCTTGTCTTATAGTGCTAGTTCTATTGATCACCAAATTCTCTTTATATTCTTCTCATTTAAAAAAAATTTTTTTTCCTAGGGTTGGGGTTATAGTTCAGTGATAGAGTACTTGCCTAGCATATGTGAGGCACCGGGTTCAATTCTCCCACATGTAAATAAATAAAATAAAGGTTCATTGAATTCTTTTTTTTTTTTTTTTTTTTTTTTTTGGTGCTGGGGATCGAACCCAGGGCCCTGTGCTTATTAGGTAAGCACTTTACCAACTGAGCTATCTCCCTGGCCCTCCGTTGACCTTTATAGGTACTATTTTTTTCTTTAAGCACTTAACAGATGTCATTCTATTGTCTTCTGGCTTCCATTGTTTTGGATGAGGCGTTAACTCTCACTTGTATTATTGTTCCCCTATATATAATGTATTATTTTTATCTGGCTTCTTCCAAGATTTTTTCTTTATCCTTCAGCATTTAATAATGATGTTTCTATTCATGTTTTCTTATATTTATCCTACTTCAGTTCATTGAGTTTATTAAATATCTAAGCTTGGGTTTTTTTCAAATATAGGAAAATGTTGACTGTTTCCTTTCTTTCCCTTTTTTAAAGAATATTTTTATATCTTATCCTTCCTTGCCATTGCCCCTTTTCTGGGATTCCAGTTGTACATGCATTAAGCTGCTTTAAAATTTTTCTATAAATCCTCTTTATTTTCCATTTTGCATGTTTTATCAATACATCTTTAAGTTCATAGAACTTTTCCTCATTCATCTTTAATCACATGTTAAGCCTATCTACTGATTTTTATTTGATATATTGCATTTTTCAGTACTAAAATATACATTTCATTCATTTTAATAGTTTTCATTTTGTTTTATTAGATTCCATATCTGTTCATTCATTATGACTTGATTTTCCTCTTAAGTCCTTAACATCCTTATAATAGTTGATTTAATTTCCCTGTCTGCTCATGACAAGATTTGAGTCATCTTGTGGTTGATTTCTATTGATTGCTTTTTCTCTTGATACTAGGTCATATTCTTCTACTCTTTGCAAGCATGGTAGTTTTTTATTATATACTGGACAATATATATAGTGTATAATAAAGACAGTGAATTTTGTTATCTTTCCCTGAAGAGCATTGATTTTCATTCTAGTAAATTAACTTAGCTGAACTCCAAATGCTGCCTCCCCTTTGGTGGACATTGACTAAAACCTGTGCTCAGTCCTTTCAGCCTTGCAGCTGCTGCCTTTCACTTGTGTGGTTCAGGAATAAACTTGGGATTTGGGTAGAGTTTATACATAGATTTGAAGGGCTTTTGTGACTTCTTTTTCTGGGATTATTTCTCTCACTTTCCAGTTAGGCTGTTAACCCCAAACTTGTTCTTCTGACTCCTCAAACTAGTAACATTGCAGGCTTCTGCTTAAGTTCTAAGCACTTCACACCATATGGACTGTGGAGTACTACTAGGTGACAAGCAATATAAATACGAAGTCTGCCCACTGCAGTCTCCTCTTTCAAGGATTGACACCCTACTCCCACCCCTGCCACCCAAGTCTCTGCTTGTTTTGGGTCATTCTGTCATGCTTTCAAATAGTTGTTTTTGTCTGAGTGTATAATTATCTGCAGAAAAATGTATTTATATGTTGCTCTATGATGAACAAAAATTATACAACATAACTTTTAATTTTTGATTCTCCATTGATGCTGTTAGGATTAAACAACAAGAACAATCAAAAAACCTATGAATGTGAATGTGGCAGTATCTCAACAAAGCCTTCTGAAGGGATTAAACATATTACTAATCTTATTTTTCTTCTTTCTTCTCTAGACAAGAGATGATTTCCTAGGTCAAGTGGATGTTCCTCTTTATCCATTACCGGTTGGTATCAGTGTCCATGATTTGGGGTTTTGTGTTTATTCTTTTTAATTTAATAAATACTTACATACAATATATAACAGTTAACATTATAATTATTATAAAAATTTGATTTATAAAGTATAAACTTATTTCTTGAGTGTATTATTTTCTGAAAATATATCTCAAATTTCTATTTCAGTTTTCTCTTTAGTATTTCCTTATGTGAACCTTAGTTAGAATTAGAGAGTCATTGAAGTTTGTTGGCATCATGAAGCAATTTGGAAATATTCTGCTGAATAAATAGAGTAACAGAAGAAACTAAGATACATTACAACAATATAAACATGAAACACCTAGAATCTAGACTCAGAATATAGCAATGGAGGAAAAGAGATTTAGGAAACATTTCAGAATAAATCATTTCTGGAGTAAGTATCTCATATGGAGGTTGGAGGGGAAGCAAAAAATAAAGATAATACAGGTTAAACTCACAAGATAAAGAGTAGTATCTTTTTTTTTTTTTTTTTTTTTTTTTTTTTTTTTTTGCAGTGCTGGAGATCGAACCCAGGTCCTTGTGCTTGCAAGGCAAGCTCTCTACCAACTGAGCTATCTCCCCAGCCCAAGAGTAGTGTCTTGAATAGAAAATATTGAATATTTCTTGTTTTCAGTAAAAAACAGGAAATATAAAAGTTTAAATTGGACAGCTAATATAAATATAAAAAATAAATTATGTAGGGAAAAGGGACTGAAAGGATTGAGAGTTCTCACTGTCCAGGTAGGTAACAGCAAAATCTGAGCTTAACTAGCTGTCCAAATAAGAGAGACCCATGTACTGAATCTTAGTTAATGTGGGTGGATAAGAGGAGAGAGAAAAGACAGACAAGAGGAGAATGGAAAAGAACCAAGTAAAATGAGCTCATGAAAACTTCAGAGGAGTTTTTTGTTGTTGTTGTTTTGTTTTTTTGTGGTGCTGGGGATTGAACCCAGGGCCTTGTGCATGCAAAGTAAGCAAGCACTCTACTAACTGAGCTATATCTCTAGCCCCATTAGGAGGGGTTTTAAAACAGAAGGGGTAGTTAACAGTTCAAAACAACAGAGTAGTAAGGGACAGTGAAAACAAAGGGCTGCAGAGCTTTGAAATAGAGAAAAGAAATTCTTCACTCTGTCAATCATTAGAGATAGTTTTTGGCCCTCTATAACATTTAGAGATCTTTCAATAATGTACTTAATCTAGCCTGACTTTCAGGCTGTTTACTCTTGTTCTGGAATTGTCTCTGTGCTCTAGCCAAGTCACCCTGCTGACATCGTACATATTCCGTGTTCTTGCTGGCAGCCAGCCTTCTGACCACTCTGTCATGCTGCCCCCCTGCTCCTCTTCTGCTCTGCTTTTGGCTCCATAGCCCACCTGCCCAGCTGGTTTTAGGCTGAGTTGTGATATTCCTATCGTGCAGGAAGGTGAAAACACTGTCAAATTACAATTGTAACCATTTAATAAACAAAAACACTTTTTCTCACTCTTCAATTATGCCTTAGGTCACACTTCATGAATTTTCTTGAAAAGTACATGTTTTTGTGTTATAGATATATCTTGAAAACTGTTTTATTCTAGACAGAAAATCCAAGAATGGAGAGACCATATACATTTAAGGACTTCGTTCTTCACCCAAGAAGGTTAGTAAGTATAAAATTACAACATGTTTTTTCCTTTTTAATCACTGTTGAACCTTACAGTGGTCTCTTTGAAAATTCAGGATTTAAATCCTTGTAAATAAGTTACTTGTAACTTTTATGCTAATATTATTTAAAGCATTATTGTCATTTCTGATCTAAAAGTACTATGTGTACATTATAAAAAACATTTGAAGGTACAGAAAAGTAATCACATCCTTTTGGGAAATATTTGTTCTCCTAATACCTTTCAGACTAGAAAGCTAACACTTGGCATTTTATATCTTAAAGCACATGTAATTTTTTCATACTGTTTTAAAAGCATGCACACAACTAATTTCAGGAAAAAAAACCTATATTTTGCTTATGTTAATTTTTAAAAAATATTTCAGAAGACTCAAGTGTTTAGGGAAAATAGCCTGGAGACTGCAATTTAAAATTCATAATTCCATTTTTCTAAGCTGAATTACTTGATTTTGTCAAAATTTTAAATTTTAAACTGTAAATAAACCCCCTTTTGATCTTCTGTACCACATACTCAAGCAAAACCTCGTTAAAACGTGTGTGGATTTACTGTCAAAAAGGTCAAAGTACAACAGATAAAGGACATCTGTGAAAACAATAGTATTTACCTTGTTTTTAAACTAGAAAATGCATTTGAAAAAATGTTTTATTGAAAGTTAGTAAAATTTTGCATTTGAAACAACTTCTTTAAGTTACTTTTCATAATATAAATATTAAAATAAAAGAGTGCTCTAATACTGCTAATTTTTACCCTGTAAGTCACATATTTAATTTCTGTAGAAGTATAGAATGTAAATCTCTTCCTTTAATTTTGGGACCGATTGTAACTATTTGATAGTTCTTCTCTTGTTTGATTGCCCTAGTCGCTTGCTTTTCAATTTGTCAGATTTTTTTAGTATCTTTTTCTTTTAAAAAATTATATCTTCTGTTTGCATTGGATCTGATTGTAAATACAGAAGAAACTTTATTCAGATAGAAAATGTCCTGCATTTGTTTGAGTCAAACCCATGGTATTATTTTCTGGTTAGAAAGACATGAAGCACAGTTGTAGAGAAGTTTTTCAACAAAACATGATCTGAGCACATTTTCTATATCCATCATTTATAGCAAGTCAGTGTCCACATCCCCTTAACTGTAGATGCACAAGCCATGTTGATGGTCTTGAGAACAAGAATAAGAAATTTTACTAATCACTTCAGAGAGGAACATTTAATTTACCAAATCCATGAGAAATATTCAGAGAACAACTAAAAAGATTAAAGGAGACACAGGCCTAGGGGGAGAGGGCATATAATCTCTCAAAGATGCATTAGGACTCTTATCTAGAAAAACAAAGGATAATTGATTACATAACTGATATCTGTAAAAAATCACCAAATATGTATGCATATGTGTGTATACATATATAAAACTATATAGAAAGCTAGGATTGACAAGAGTTCCTTAAGTAAACCTTCACATGGTAGAATTGGTAAGCACAATAGATAGCATTAAGTCTTACAATCAAAACTTCCCAAAATATGGAAAATAAAGCCTCAAGTTCTCTTATTTTGCATGACTTTATCAGCATGAACCATCTTTGACTCCCACACCCTCCTTTTTGTACCCTATAATCCAGTCAAACTCAATTACTGCCCTTTACGGAATTTCACCCCACGTTTCCCATCTATTTCCTGGTTCTTGGTCGTTCTCTTCACTCCACTGCCCCAGATCAAAATCCTTCCCAATCTTTCAGCCCCAACTGAAATGCCAATTTCACTCTGAAGTTCTCTCTGCTCTTCTTCTTAAACCTCCTTAGCACCTTATTTATAACATAACAATTATTCATTTGTATGTTTCCTTTTTTTCCACCATCTTTTCCTTTCCTAGATGTCTCCTGCATTAGAACTTTTCTTTGAATATCCTTTGGTAAATTCCCTAATAGCCAGTAGGTATTCAGTAGACTCATTAAACAAATGCTTTTTTCCCTAGTGTTGAAGTTTTGTGAATAATTTCTTTTCTTTTCTACAGTCATAAGTCAAGAGTTAAAGGTTATCTAAGATTAAAAATGACTTATTTACCTAAAACCAGTGGCTCAGAAGAAGAGAATGCAGAACAGGCTGAGGAATTAGAGGTGAGAGTTTATAAATATTTTGTTAAACTAAATATATATAAATATATATCTTATTTCTTAGTTTAATATATCCTCAAGAAAAATAACTTTATTCAATGAAATTAATGTGTCCAATAAAAATTATTTATCTGTATTATATATTTCACCCAAGCATTCATGAACAATTTCTTTTCCCTAAGGACATTTTCGTAGAATGAAACGGCCATGACCAATGGCCTTCTTAAAGGTTAGAGAGTAGAGAACACAATGTTTATAAAGGAAAACATTTACTGTAATTGTCATGAACTTTGTAGTTTTTCAAAGTTTTCTAAAACCATGTCATGTTCTCCTTTAAGAACATAATTTAGTATTTGTAAGTTAAACATAAGGACATTTTGGAAAGACTCTTTACTAATAAGAAACTTCTATGAAAAACATATAATTCCTGTTACTTCTAACATGGTAGGGGACATCATGAGGGAAGCAGAGTCAGGGGAGAAATCAAGTGAGATGATAAAAAGCCGTGTTTATTTAAGGCAAGTGGAATTTAACAGTTTTCATGGATGATAGACTGAAAAGAAAGTCCAAGTCAAGGATTTGGATAGAGCTACATGCATCTGGGACAAGTGAAGTGGTGCAGAAGGTGTATTTGGAATAGAAGGGGATTTGGGACTGGAACCCCAATGGCAAGCTTTGCCACCAGCTAGCCTCATGAACCTTTGAGGAACCGACCTTTCCTGACGTGGGTTCCTCATTCACAGAGTTACAGTGTTATACCAAGTGACCCCTAGAGTTTCTTTCAGTAGAAAAATTCAAGATTTGAAATGGGGACCAGAAAACACCTGCTCCTTGAGGTCCATTTGAAAGGCACAATCCATCTAAAGGTGACATCATTCATTCAACATATACAGAAAATACATGGCAAATTGCTTCAGAAGTTTCTTTTTCCTTCCTCAGTCATTGCCTCTTTGTCTGAGGGTCTGCTTTGGTCTCCATAAGAACTATGAAACTGAGAGGCCTCTCCAAGGGCTGAGCTCTACCTCATTTGCTCGGGAGCCTTGAGAAAGAAAGCTCTAGAGCAGGCAGTGAATTGGCAATAAAGTTTTCTGGGAATATTTTGAATGCAGTAGTGTGATTTTGCTTTTCAGGGGGAATGTATAATTATAGAAGGAAAGAGGTTTTTTTCTTGAAATCATATATTAAACCCCTATTTTGGTGATCAAAGAAACTTGTTATCCTCTCAAGTCTATATTCGTTTATTTGATTATCCTTTTTCTGATTTTCTCTAATTTTTCATAGAACAATTATTTTTTTCAAGTTTTCAAGGTATTTGTTGGGTAGATGTTTGTCTACCTCCTGTTCTGGTACCCAGGTCATCTTGCATAATGGAATTCTGTTTGAAATGAAGGATGTCTGCTATAAAGAAAGAAAATTCTTTATTTAGTAACTTTAAAAGATTAATAGCATTTCATTTAGTAACCTACTCCAAGTTTTGCCCACACACACATATCATAGGTACCTTGTTACAGTTCAGTTCTGTTTCATCTCGTGGTCTCATGTCTCAGTGTTTGAATTCCCTCAGAAGGCACCTTGTAATTCAGGAGGTGTGAGCATGTAGTTTATTTATGAAAAACCCTAGGAATTCAAACACATGAATCTGCTTATTTGTCTTCTGTGTAGCTAGTGACCAGAGATGTCTTACCTAGTTCTTTGACATCTAGTTTATAACTGGATATATGAAATTCTACTATTTGAAGAAAACAATTGTAATTTTGAAAAGTGGCTCATACTTAAGACAGTTTGTATTCCTCAGTAAAGTGTAACAGGTAATTACTTAACATATGATTTGTAACCTTTATGCAATTTAAGAGTTAGTTGTTATTTCAGGAGATTGACATAGAACTTTTGTCTGTCTCTGAATGCTTTCTTTCTGACTCTCTTTGACTCTGCTAAATTTTAGGCAATTGCATATAGCCCGAGGCTAGTAATTAAGTAAGGTTCATTGATTCTTAGAAAATTATTTTATAGAGAATAGAAGAAAATACATGTGTAATAGAGAGGCATTCTATCTATAAAATAAAATCTCGGTCTTTCTAAATGGTATTTGAATGTACAACTGTACTTCCTCAAACTTGAAATAGATTTTTTAAAGACCCTAATCAATTTTTTCATTTTCTTCTTGAATTTACTATGATAACATAAAGCAGGTCTTTAAGATCTACTTAGCTGTGTGTGTGTGTTGAAACCAAGAAATCACAGCTTTTAAAGAAATGGTCTTTTGGTACTGTTTTCCTAACTTTGTTTTTATAATTCTTTTCAGCAGTAGTAATAGCCCTTTTATTAATAAAGGTAATCTTAAAGGAAAGTTAATCATTGACTACATTCAGCAAAGAAATCTTAATAATCTTTATTTCAGAAGAGTGAGATATAAAAATTTAACTCACATGCTTTTTTTTTTTTTTTTTTTTTTTTTTTAAATCTTGGGATTGACTCCTGGGATGCTTTGCCACTGAGCCACATTCCTACACTTCTTTATTTTTTGGGGTATCAGGGATGTGACTCAGAGGTCGACAGCCCCTGAGTTCACAGGGGCACTCCACCACTGAGCCACATCCCCAGCCCTATTTTGTATTTTATTTAGAGTCAGGGTTTCACTAAGTTGCTTAGCACCTCACTTTTGCTGAGGCTGGCTTTGAAGTAGTGGTCCTCCTGCCTCAGCCTCCCAAGCCACTGGGATTGCAGGCGTGCAGCACCATGCCCAGCACAAACCTTTTTTTTTTAATTTTGAGATAGGGTCTCATTAAGTTGCTTAGGGCCTTGCTAAGTTGCTGAGGCTGTCCTCCAACTTGTGATCCTCCTACCTCAACCTCCCTAATTGCTTGGATTACAGGTATATACCACTGTGCCTGGCAGCTCACATGTCTTTGAAATGGAGATTAGAGTAATAAAATTGGATTCTGTGTATGCAGGACTAATATATCCTATATCCTGATCATGTAAGAGAAGGGAGAGTGAAAAGGAAGATAAATACAGATGAAAAGGGCTGAGGATAGAGCTCAGTTGGTAGAGTGCTTGCCTTGCAAGCACAAGACCCTGGGTTCAATCCCCTGCACCGCCAAAAAACAAAAAACAAAACAAAACAAAAAATACAGATGAAAAGACAAAGTAAGAGTTTAAAGAGAAGGAAGAAAATGGAATTTGGGCAACAAAAAGGAAAAAAAGTACTAAAAGACCTATCAGTTCCCATAGAAGAAATAAAACAGAAAAGAGTCAATTTTGCTTCCTAACCAGATTCCTTTTCCCAAAATTATTCTTTGTTTTCTTCTCTCCCTTCCCCTCACCTCTGTCTTCCTCAGTCCATAATCCTCCCACCCAAGGTAGCCAGAATAGATCAACCATGCTGCAGAAACCCCTCTTTTTCTCCTTGATACCAATACTCCTTTCCTTCCCCGCTCCTCTCCTTGACCAGGCCCAGTCTTCCAAGGAAGAAAAATTCTCTCTCTGCTTCTCAGCCATCATGTGCCTGGCACACAACAGTTTTTCACTGCTGTGAAAGACTGGATCTCCAGTGCCTAAAGCATAAACTGTGCGTGTGGTAAAGAACTTATTCTTTGTCTATTATCTTTTTTTTTTTTTCTCAGTTCAAGTTTAATAGAAACTACAAAAGATCAATAGGCTGATGCCTCACTACTGGTACATCATACAAATCAGATGGCCAACCCCACAATATAGCTCAGGTTATTCTCCCACCAACAGAAGAAAGGCTGGTCTCTCCAACCCTATAGGAAAGTTATGTCTTAGGCATGAAAAAAAAAAAAAAATACAAAAGAGATTTTGTTCTCATGGGTACCCAGTGCAGCCTGGCACTCAGATGGCCCAGTGATCACTTCTGCTTGGAGAAATATTCTTTGCTTTTTTGGACATCAGGCTTGATGGTATCACTGCCAGGCTTCCAGCCAGCAGGGCACACTTCCCCATGTTTGTCAGTGAACTGAAAAGCCTGAACTAGTCTCAGAGTCTCATCCACAGAGCGGCCAACAGGAAGGTCATTCACAGTGATCTGGCGAAGGATACCTTTATCATCAATGATAAAGAGGCCCCTGAAGGAAATGCCTTCATCAGCCTTTAAGACTCCATAATCCTGAGCAATAGTGTGCTTGGGATCTGATATCAAGGGAATGTTCATGGGTCCCAGTCCTCCTTGTTTCTTGGGTGTATTGATCCATGCCAGATGACAGAAGTGAGAATCCACAGAAGCACCAATCACTTGGCAGTTGAGTTTCTTAAATTCTTCTGCCCTGTCACTAAAAGCAATGATCTCCGTAGGGCACACAAAGGTGAAGTCGAGAGGGTAAAAGAAGAACACAATATATTTTCCTTTGTAGTCAGATAGGCTAATATCTTTGAACTGACCATCTGGCATCACAGCTGTAGCTTTGAAGTTGGGGGCAGAGTGCCCAATTTTGGCATTTCCTGAAGACATCTTGCTATCAGCATTTCCGACACGAAAGTTTCCAAGACCCAAGCAACTGCGACCAGAAGGGAAGAGGACGTCTGTCTATTATCTTAATACTGAAAATGATTTTAATTATTTTTACTTTGGTGATTTTTTGCCATGTATATCTTTAGGGACTTTATAGCCAAATTTATGAATAATCTCTTTTTATTCCTTCTTGGTTTGATGTCATGTTTAACATATTACTCAGTCTGAGCTGGACTACTACACACCTGTAGTCACAACTCCTCAGGAGGCTTAAGCAGTCAAAGCCAGCCTGGGCAACATAGCAAGACTCAAGAAATTTCATTTCATTTCATTCAATTTCATTCACCTTGCTGTGTTGCCCAGGCAAACTCCTGGACTCAAGCAGTCCCCCTGCCCAGCCTCCTGAGTGGTTGGGACTGCTGGTGCATACCATCATGCCCAGCTACTCCGTAACTTAACCTCATCAAGGTGTGAGGTATGGGTCCAAATTAAAGTTTTTATTCAAATAAGTACCCATTTTCAAAGCAGTCTGCCTCTTTTCCCACAAATTTGAAATGTCCTTGTCATATGCTAAATTCTTATAAATTTGGGTCTCTTTCTGGGCTTTCTAATCCATTCTCTTGAGCCATCTGCATGCACCGGTATCACACAGCTGTTATAGTTTATAATGTTTTCTCCAGCAGGGCTCATCTCTACTCATTGCTATTCTTTTTTCAGAATGATGCTGGTTATTCTTCCTTCTTCATGTTTCTATTTGAGAATTGTTTGTCTTGTTATTTAAAAAAAAATCTGTAATGTAGTTTTACCAGAATTTTGGCAAGTTTATAGATTAACTTGGGCAGAATTGACACCTTAGTGAGAGTGAATTCTCCTAGCCAAGGTGATACATTGTCTTTTCATTCATTTAGGTCTTTTGTGTCCTTTTAGGAACATTTTAAAGTTTCTTTACTTTTTTTTTTTCCAATTTTGAATGCTTTCCTAACCATATCAATGTTTAATAAAACTTTACCTGTTGCCTTTTCTGTTATGAGGTTTCTCATATGAAAGCTTGTCATTGACTCTTGTTACTCTTTTTAATGAATCCCTTGCTTTTATACCCTAGTTAATTAAGGCTTTGTGTGGATTTTGTCTCCTACGGTCTCAGAGTAAACATTTCCAGTGCATTTTTTGTTTTGTTTTGTTTTTAAAAAAACTTTCTTTAACTGCTTTATGACCTGACCAAAACCCTTTTCCTGGTCCAGGAGAAAAATAGAAAAATCAGACAAGAGAATCAGAATGACTTTTCAATCCATACACAATTCACAGTAGCAATTATTTCTCAAGTATTCACCCTTCTCTAACATGCCTATATATATATTTGACCTTTATCTAATGATTTTTTTTTTTTTTATGTCTCAGACAGTTATTGATTTCTACTGTAAGCAAGGTGCTTTCTCTGTGGGAGAGACAGTGACCAGCAATGCACTCCTGACCTTCATTCAGTTGCCTGAGATTTAGAGAGTAGCCTAAGATTGCACTAGTTTAAGCTATGCTTCTTAGTTTCTCAGTGCTTTCCAACTTTACATCAATGTTTATTTATTTAAAAGGGATGTGTTTCTTATCTTTTTCTTCTATTAGATATGTTTTTAAACTTCTTTGAAATTTTTTTAACATTTTCAAACAAAATCAAAATGGTTGTTTTGCAAAGAAAGTCTTCATTATCATAAAATATTCATATTTTAAAATTTGAGGATGTGCTCATTCCATTTATGTATAATTTCTGAAATTGAACACACTAAATCTTTAAAATTTCCTTTAGCATATAATTGATGAAGTTAGAATAATTGAGCAGACACCTAATTGTTTCCACTCTTTTTCAGCCTGGCTGGGTTGTTTTGGACCAACCAGATGCTGCTTCCCATTTGCAGCAGCAACAGGAACCTTCTCCTCTACCTCCAGGATGGGAAGAGAGGCAGGATGTCCTTGGAAGGACCTACTATGTAAACCATGAATCTAGAAGAACACAGTGGAAAAGACCAACCCCTCAGTATGTACAGATGGCTTTCACATGTGTAATCTGGATACATTTTAACCACTTTCATTTTGAAGTTATGTCTTGAATGGATTTGTGGTGGTATAGGGATCCACAAACGGGAAGAAGACTAGGATTTTTATGACCCAGGGTTTAAAGATGCTTTCTCAGCTTTTTTTTTTTTTTTTTTTTTTTTTTTTTTTTTGGCGGTGCTGGGGATTGAACCCAGGGCCTTGTGCTTGCGAGGCAAGCACTCTACCAATAGAGCTATATCCCCAGCCCTCTCAGCTATTTTTTTAAAAAGATTTGATAATATTTAGAATCATTTAAATAAATCATAAATACTGCCATTTCAATTGCTTTAATTGTAATAAATCATTAATTGATATAGCAAAAAAGGATCTTTTGAGACTGATTTAAAATATCTTAGAAATATTTTGTGTTTTGTTATTAAAATGTTATTTTCTTCAGTACCCTTTTTAAAAAATATAAGTGATTTATACAATATAAAGAACCCAATAATTAAGGTCTCGTTATTGGTCTTATCTTCCAATCTGGTCAGTGTTTACACATCTTCCAGTGAGCACAGACCAAGGACAGAATGACCTTTGACATATCCTAATGCATGTCTCCTCAGTGACATTTTTCATTTATCATTAGACCATGTATACATTTCCAAATCCTCTCAACATTAATATTTATTACCAAATCCCCTTCCACTTCTCTTTGCATACAACCTTATTTGGCTTTCTATTAGTCTTTTACTGTTTGACACATACTTAAAATTTTTATTTATCTATGAACCTTCTAATTTTTGATTCTCATATTTTGCATCTGATATATCCCAAGCACTTTCATAGATATTTTCTGTTCTCAAATCCTTCCAAAGTAAATCAGCAATCCAAGTTATTCATAGCACAGAGGTATCAATATCTGTGAAATGACGTACAGATTGCAAAACACCAAAGATACCATTAAATTTTGCAAAATTACCTTATTACATACCTAAGTATTATGGCAAGCCCGACTTGAGCAGAATCATATTTCTTTCACTATAGCTGATGTCATTTCAGCTAGCAAAAATCTAATATTTAGGGAAAGAAATATGAAACAGTCCCTTAGAGCCATCTGTCAGATTTATGTTTTTATCAGCTACAATACAGTAAGAACTGATCTTCTAGAGGCTGCAGGGGTTAGGGAGAGAATGGTTAACAGGTACAAAGTACCATTAAGATAGAAAGAATGAGTTTGGATGTTCTGTTGCACAATAGGCTGACTGGGATGAACAGTATGATATAGAATATTTCAAATAAGCCAGAAGAGATTTTGAATGTTCTCACCACAAAGAATGTAAATATATGAGATGATGAGTATGCTAAATTCTATAATTTGGTTATTACAATGTATATACTTATCAAAATATCACATGGCACCACCAAAATACAGTGTGTACAATTATTGTGTCAATTTTTCAAATAATATGTTTTTAAAAATAACTTGTCTTCTCAAAGGAAATGAAAGGAGTACAAATAGGAAGAGGTCAAATTATCTCTGTTTGCTGATGACATGATCCTATATTTAGAAGATCCAAAAAGCTTCACCAGAAGACTTCTAGGACTGATAAACAAATTGCGTAAAGTAACAGGATACAAAGATCAACATACATAAATCAGTTGTGTTCCTGTACTCCAGTAATGAATCTACTGACAAAGAAATAAGGAAAACTATCTCATTCACAATAACCTTAAAAAAACAACTGGTAATTAGTCTAACAAAGGATGTGAAAGACCTCTACAATGAAAACTATACAAAGAAATTGAAGAGGATCTTAGAAGATGAAAAGACCTCCCATGTTCTTAGATAAGCAGAATTATATTGTTAAAATGACCATTCTGCCAAAAGCAATATACAGATTTAGCAATCCCCATCAAAATACTAATGATGTTCTTCACAGAACTATAAAAAGCAGTACTAAAATTCATTTGGAAAAATGAGACCCAGAATAACCAAACTAATCCCAAGCAAGAAGAGTGATCCTGAGGCTGGGTTGTAGAGCCCAGCTGGTGGTAGAGCGCTTGCCTACCATGCGTGGGGCACTGAGTTCCATCCTCAGCACCACATAAAAATAAATAAAGGCAATGTGTCCATCTACAAATAAAAAATTAAAATAAAACAACAACAACAAAGAGTGATACTGGAGGCATCATAATACTAGACCTGAAATATACAGAGTTATAGTAACAAAAACATCATAGTACTGGCACCAAAACATGCATGAAGATCTATGGAATAGAAGACACAGACACAACACATAAATACAGTTACTGATACTAGAAAAAGGTGCTAAAAACATACATTGGATAAAAGATAGTCTTTTTAACAAATGGTGCTAGGAAAACTGAATGTCCTTATGTAGAATGAAGCTGTACCCTTCTCTTTCACCCTGCACAAAAATCAACTCCAAGTGGATTAAAGACCTAGAAATTAGACCAGAAACTTCAACTGCTAGAAAAAAATGTAGGCCAAACACTTCAACATGTTGGCACAGGAACTGACTTACTTAAAAAGATCCCTAAAGCTCAAGAAATAAACCTAAAAATCAATAAGTGGAATGGCATCAAATTAAAAAACTGCACAGCAAAGGAAATAAGAGTGTGAAGAGAGAACCTACAGAATGGGATAGGGTCTTTGCCACCTGCTCCTCAGGGCATTAATATCTAGAATATGTAAAGAACTCAAAAAATTTAACACCAAAAAGAGACCCAATTAATAAATGGGCAAAAGAACTAAACAGCCATTTCTCAAAAGAAGAAATATAAATGGCCAATAAATATATGAAAAAAAAAAAAAAGTTCAACATCTCTAGCAGTCAGGGAAATGCAAATCAAAACCAAAGTAAATCAGCAATCCAAGTTATTCATGGCACTTCATCTCACTCTAGTCAGAATGGCAATTATCAAGAATACAAATAGTAAGTGTTGGCGAGGAGGTGGGAAAAAAGGTACACTTATACATTGTTGGTGGGACTGCAAGTTACTGCAACCACTCTGGAAGGCAGTATGGAGATTCCTCAAAAAACTAGGAATGGACCCAGCTATCCTACTCCTTGGTAAATATCCGAAAGATCTAAAATCAGTCTACTACGGTGATGCAGCTACATCAATGTTTATAGTGACACAATTCACCATAGCCAGACAATGGAACCAACCTAGGTACCCTTTAGTGGATGAATGGATAAATAAAATTTGGTATATATTCACAATGGAGTTTTATTCAGCCATAAAGAAGAATGAAATTATGTCATTTGCTGGTAAATGGATGGAACTGGAGACTTCAATGTGAAGTGAAATAAGCCAGACCCAAAAAGTCAAAGGTCAAATGTTTTCTCTCATATGCAGAAACTAGTCTAAAATAAGGGGGGGGGGATGTTGGGGGCAGGGGGAAACAGGAATTCCATCAAAAAAAGAAAGATCAGGGCTGGGGTTGGGGCTCAGTGGTAGAGCACTTACCTAGCATGTGTGAAGTACTGGGTTTGATCCCCAACACCACATTAATTAATTAATTAATTAATTAATTAATTAAAGGCATTATGTCCATCTACAACTAAAAATATTTTTAAAAATCAGGGAATAGAGGGAGAGGATTGGGGAGGAGGGAGTGAAGGATATGGGATAAGAGAAAAACAGTGGAATGAACCTGAACTAACTTTCCAGTGTACATATGTGAATATACTACAGTGAAACACCATTATGTATCCACGAGACACTAATTTTTAAAAAATATAAATAAATAAATCAGTAGAGTAGAGAAAAGGGAAAGGGAGAAGGGGTAGGGTCAGGGTAAGTACTAGGGACTGTATTGGAGCAAATTATATTCCATGCTTATATAATTATGTCAAAATGAATCCTAATGTTATGTGTAATTATTAGGAACCAATAAAAAATAATGAGAAAAATAATTGTCTTCTCACTGTCCAGGGCTTATATGACATTAAATAAATTGATACTAATTTTGTTATTAAATGTTTGAACACATTTGTTTTTCTTTTTTTTTGTGAGGGGGGTACTTGGATCTAAATCAGGGGCACTCTACTGCTGAGCTGAACCCCTAGCTTTTTTATTTTTTATTTTGAAACAAGTTCACACCAAGTTTCACAGGCTGTCCTCAAACTTGTGATCCTCCTGCCTCACCCTCCTGAGTAACTGGGGTTAATAGAAATGTGCCACTGCACCTGACACAAAATTCTTGATCTCATAGTCTGGTTATATTAAATGCAAATAACTGGACTAATATAAATGACTAAGATTTATACCTTTACTGAACTCAGGTAAGCCTTTACTTTTGTCCTTTTTCAGACCAGGCCCATGTCTATATGATAAAAAATAGATAATAAGTAATCCCTAATTTATTAAGCATTGAATTATAAAGTCCTTTCATTGTCTTTCATTCTGCTTTCTACATGTGTGCATGGGGAACTCTGTTCTGTAAGACCAGTTTTGTCAAGTGAAGTGTTTGATTCATGAAGATGTATATGGAACTGTTGAGTTACTTTAGATTTTATTCATGTAATAATATTGGGAAATAATAACATTATGAAATGATAAAACTCTGATATTCATTCAACAAATCTTTTTGAGTACTGTGTGTCAGACATTCTCCTAGACTGAGTAATAAACCAAAATATCAATCATTACACATTTTCACAACAGCTTTTAACTCTATAAGGTACTCTGAAGATGCCAGTGTACCCACAATTTAATTTATACATGTTGAAATAGCCTTTGGCTAAAACCAGTAAATTCTGATCTGTGTTTATGATCACAGGATCTTAGGCTTTCATTTTAATTATCTTAAGACAGGAGTGATGGCTTTTTCTACTGCCAATACAGGGACGACCTCACGGATGCTGAGAATGGTAACATTCACCTGCAAGCACAGCGTGCCTTTACCACCAGGAGGCAGATATCCGAGGAAACAGAAAGTGTGGACAACCGGGAGTCTTCCGAGGTATGGTTCTCTTGTTTTCACTGACATTCACATGTCATAGTAGTGGATTAAAGTATGTGTGGCTCAAGCTGATTCTGTTCATTTTAGAATTGGGAAATTATAAGAGAAGATGAAGCCGCCACATATAGCAGTCAGGCCCTCCCAGCACCGCCACTAGCGAGCAACTTGGATGTTCAGACTTACCTTGCAGAAGGATTGAATGCCAGACTCACTATTTGTGGAAATTCAGCCACCAGCCAGACAGCGTCCTGCTCGGTAAGATGCTCTTAGATTCTGTTATGACCTCAGGATTTTATATTATAAATATTATTCCATTCAACAACTAACTTTTATATAAAATTTTGTCTGAAGTGGCACTTAATAATGTTTTGGGGAGGGGTTGGGTGTGGCTCAGTGGTAGAGCACTCGCCGAGTATGTGTGAGGCACTGGGTTCAATTCTTAGCACCACATATAAATAAATTTTTAAAAAATGTTCATCAACAACTAAAAAAGATTTTTTTAAAATAATATTTTAGGGGACTTGGAACTTTATAGCATATTTGTTTTTCAAATATTCCCACTAATAGTAAGGAGCAAAGTCATGGGTAATCCAGATGGTCCCTGGAGTCTTAATGTCCATTATATCAGCGCCCTCCTCCAGAAACCACCAGGAACACACTTTATTTGAACAAGTTGGGTTTATTATTTATCTCAGCAAGGAAGAACACACTCCATCTGTGTCTTGGTAAGAGGACATTGGGAAGAGTTAAAGGATTCCGGCTCATGTTAGGTGATTTTTGAGGAGGGTTTTGAGAAGCAGGACTTTACTCTCCTTTGGATGCCATCAGGAAGCAGGGGGAATTCTATGTAGTGAGGCTAAAGCAGTGATTGGCAAAGAAGAGTTGTCACTTTGGGCGGGATAGGGAGATCTTTGGTGTTTTGTGTCTTAGCTACATTCAAACACAATTACAGACTCGCCTAAACTCTGTTATGATCCTGCCTTTGAGAGGCAGGCCAGATTCTGGATGTCAGGGGCCACGTTTCTCTTTCTCAGTGATGAGGAGAATGTATTTGAGAGCTAATGAGAAAGAGACTGAATGGGATATGGGGACTGCCACCGAAATGAGGAATCTAAGAGAAGGAGCAAGTTGGTGTGAGCATGGAGGGGAAATCCAAGTCCAGTTGTAGACGTACTGAAGGGGTCCGACATTCAAGAGCAGGTTCCCAGGAGGGTATCCAACCCTGGGGGAGAAGAGGGAGATGGGAAGGGGAGACATCGACCTTCATCCTCATCTCAACAGCCACATTCTCGCCAGTTTTCTTTTCTCTGCCCTGTCTTGCTCACCCTCCCTATTTTATCTGCCATTAAAGACAAATCTAAAGATATTATCATTCTCTTGTTTTTGTTTTTGTTTTTAAATAAGAATCATTCCAGCAGAAGAGGCAGCTTACAAGCCTATATTTTTGAGGAACAGCCTACACTTCCTGTGGTGAGTTTTATCCTCTCTCCTCAGTCATCAATAAAAGTATAAAACTCAGCACCTTTTTTTTAATTGGAACACTGAGTGGGAATGTTTAACCATGTAGCAGGGACAGCATAGGCTCTAGAGAATGAGGTTTGGGAAAGGGGACATAGAGTAGGGCCTTTAAAGACAACCCAAGAGCTGTCTCTCCCATATTTACATAGCAGAGTCTTCATGCTGGTGACTACTGTTGGGAGCTGGCTTGTCAGTTGGAGTCCTGTGCTGGTGATAGGTGGTCTGCCGCATGCACACACAATTCAGGATTCTGATGTCCAGTTACTTCTGCTCTGCACATGGCTCATGGCATCCGGCTTTGTACATTCATGATATCTAGCAACCATTTCTGGCCAGTGCATGAAGCATCAAGTCAGGAATCTGTCACTCAGTCAGGTGTGCACTGGTGTCATTAGGCCCAGTGGCCAGGTTGGAGTTTGATCAGCCCCTGGGCCCTCTTTTCCTTTCAGCCTCAGTCTGCCATTCTGTGGAGGCCTTCTGCCTCCTCCTCAGAGGTACTCCCAGCCCTGCCTCTACTGTATTTTGGACCTTAAGAATTTTATGCCTGAACTATTAATTCCCTGCTGGTCTCCCTGTCTCCATCTTCTTCCTGACTCAAGTCTCATACTGAGTATGAGACTCTCTCCCTTGTACACCCCCCAACTTGTTTTTTAAACCAAATTAAAACTCCTGGGCTCCCAGCCTCTTCAGCCTTCCCTTCTCCTTGTCCACCTACAAACTCTCCTGTGACTTCCAACTCCTGGTTTCTCTCCCTCTCCTAACTATGCACATTTCATTTCTCCCCTTGGAATGACCTTCTCACTGTTTCCTGCCAACCATTTGTAATTTTAGGTGGCAATCAGTATATTAATTTTGAAAAGTGGGTTTTTGCTCTTGTGAAAATTGTGTTAGAGTAGTGCAGAGGCCCCCAAATTCTCAACCACTCAAGAGTGGTTCATCTACAAAATGATCCTGCGTGAAGAGAGGACCACAGATCCTGTGCTGAGGAAGTGGGGGCCACTGGCCTGCTCAACATTGACTACCCACAAAAGGAGGTGGATGCTCCCGAGAGACTCCCCTCACCAGCTTCACCTGATGACCTGTCTACCTCCTCCACTAGACCAGAGTCTGCTTATCCATGGTATTTCTCCCATGCACCTTGTCCTCCATACAGTGAAAACATTGAATTTATTATGACAGGTATTTACCCAAGGAACAAGTACACCAGATGAACAAGGAACTCGTGAAATTATTTATGTATTAGAAGAGTTGTTACAGCTTGTGTTCATTTTGCTTTTTTTGTTGTTGGGGTTTTTTTGGCGGTGCAGAGGATCAAACCCAGGGCTATGCTCATGCTAGGCAAATGCTCTACCAACTGAGTCCTTCTTAAGATATAATTTACATGCCTTCAAATCCAGCCACTTCTAAGTACATACCTAAATGAGGTCTTGTAAATTCATGCCATCATGCAAACTTCACCATACTCACGTTTAGGAATCCTTCCATCTTTCAATGAAGCTACCTCCATCCTTGAGCCTACTCTCAGCCCTGAGCCACCACTCTCCTGCTCTCTCTTGCTACAGTTTTGCCTTTTCTAGAAATTTCATGTAAAGGGAATCATACAGTATGTAGTTTTATTATGTTGTCTTGGGTGTTTGACCTCTTTCACTTAACATAATATTTTTCAAACGTATTGCATGTCTCAGTAGTTCATGGTTATTTCATTGTGTAGATAGACCTACTTCATTCATCTACTCACCAGCTGATGGACACTTGTTAGAATGAAACTTCTATAATTTTGTGGTCTAACAGTTCATCATAACTGTCAGAAAAGTACTTGGAGCTCCTGTGTGTCTGGGAAATTGCCTTATCTACTGAAGACTGGTGGGGATGACATTTACATTCTAAGGTGCTTTCAGGAGCCAAACTAGGTCTCAAAGAGTTAATCTGGTTCAAAATGACAAAGGAAAGGCCAAACCTAGAACTATTTATAGTAAACCTGGAAATAACCTGACTTCTCTGTGTTCATTTGTAACAAACTATAATAAATAGCCTCTCCTAGCCCTTAGAGAAACAAGAAGGATATCTTTTCACTTGGCACCCAAATGTAATTTCTATAGTTAAACTACCTGTGTTCAAATCTGAGCTCCTTTTCTTACAAGCAATGTGTCTTAGCACATCATTTGAGGTTTTTAAGCTTCATGAGCAAAACGGGCCAATATTAGCCATTATCTCATTAAGACTTGTGTGTCAGGGCTGGGGTTGTGGCTCAGTGGTAGAGTATTTGCTTAGCATGTGCAAAGCCCTGAGTTAGATCCCCAGCACCCGTGGGAGAGAGGTTTGTGTGGAGTTAAATGACATAGTATACATTGAAGCACTTAGTATGTGGTTGTTAGTATTGATACATTTTATTAGAGTTTTCCACTCTCATTATTGTCTATTTGGGTTTTTTTTCCCAAAAAATTAAATGCTATATACTTTATTTTGTGTACTTTAAAATATTATCTTAAAATAAGGTTCATCTTACTAATTAAAAATGTATTATTTGCTTATTTTCTATTATAATAAATGATTTTAGTTCAAAATAGTTCATTTTAGAGAGCTACCAGAGAAGAAGGGATGTATCCCTTTTTATAGGGGTCTTTCTTGGGGCTGGGGTGATGGCTCAGTGGTAGAGCACTTGCCTAGCATGTGTGAGGCATTGGGTTTGATCCTCAGCACCACATAAAAATAAATAAAACAAAGGAGTTGTGTCCACCTATAACTAATTTTTTTTTTTTAAAAGGGGGATCTTTCTCATTAGCATTTATCCTCCTATCTGTTGTTCTGCACTTCAGCTCTTGCCTACTTCATCTGGATTACCACCAGGTTGGGAAGAAAAGCAGGATGAAAGAGGACGATCATACTACGTGGATCACAATTCCAGAACAACCACCTGGACGAAGCCCTCCGCACAGGTGCCCTGCAGCCCATCTATTCACTTATTTTCTTACAGGATTTGAACCGTCACTCTTACATAAGCGATGACAACATTTTGTATTGTATACAGAGCACTTCTAGTATCTTGTTTATTTTCTACACTGATGCTAAGTATCTACCATTTCCTGTGGTTCTGTAATATTCATGAATTTCCACTTGTTATTATGCAAAGCAAGTCCAAATGGGACTAAGAGGACAATAGAAATGATCTGGTCCATTGGATGGTTCTGTAATTTGAATGGTTAAGATTATTATTTTGCTGAAAGATAATCTTTTTTTTTTTTTTTTTTTGGCGGTGTTGGGGATCGAACCTAGGGCTTTGTGCTTGCAAGGCAAGCACTCTACCGACTGAGCTATCTCCCCAGCCCTGAAAGATAATCTTGGTGATTGGAATCTGTTAAAGAAATAATGAAAATTCATCACTGCAATAGGCAATGCCTTTTGTAATACTTCCTTGAAAGTGTTCAGTAAAATACTTTATCTTAACACTAAAAAAAAATTTTGTTTTTAGTTGTAAATGGACACAATACCTTTATTTTATTTATTTATGTGGTGCTGAAGATTGACCCCAGTGCCTCACACATGCAAGGCAAGCACCCTATCACTGAGCTACAACCCCAGCCCTATCTTAACGCTTTTGTTGAGAAATTTCTTAATACTAAAAAATGCAAATAATAATATAGCATATACCTTTATTCTTTTTTTTTTTAATTGTAAACAAATGGGATACATGTTGTTTCTCTGTTTGTACATGGCGTAAAGGCATACCATTTGTGTAATCATAAATTTACATAGAGTAATGCTGTTTGATTCATTTTGTTATTTATTCCCTTCCCCCCACCCCTCCCACCCCTCTTTTCCCTCTATACAGTCCTTCCTTCCTCCATTCTTGCCCCCCTCCCTAACCCTAACTCTAACCCTAACACTAACCCCTCCCACCCCCCATTATGTGTCATCATCCACTTATTAGCAATATCATTTGTCCTTTGTTTTTTTGAGATTGGCTTATCTCACTTAGCATGATATTCTCCAATTTCATCCATTTGCCGGCAAATGCCATAAATTTATCATTCTTTATGGCTGAGTAATATTCCATTGTATATATATATACCACAGTTTCTTTATCCATTCATCAATTGAAGGACATCTAGGTTGGTTCCACAATCTGGCTATTGTGAATTGAGCAGCTATGAACATTGATGTGGCTGTATCTCTGTAATATGCTGATTTTAAGTCCTTTGGGTATAGGCCAAGGAGTGGGATAATAGCTGGGTCAAATGGTGGTTCCATTCCAAGTTTTCTAAGGAGTCTCCACACTGCTTTCCAGAGTGGCTGCACTAATTTGCTGCCCCACCAGCAATGTATGAGTGTACCTTTCTCCCCACATCCTCGCCAACACCTGTTGTTGCTTGTATTCTTGATAATCGCCATTCTAATTGGGGTGAGATGGAATCTTAGGGTGGTTTTGATTTGCATTTCTCTTATTACTAGAGATGTTGAACATTTTTCCATATGTTTGTTCATTGCTTGTATATCTTCTTCTGTGAAGTGTCTATTCATTTCCTTAGCCCATTTGTCGATTGGATTATTTGCATTCTTGGTGTAGAGTTTTTTGAGTTCTTTATAGATTCTGGAGATTAGTGCTCTATCTGAAGTATGATTGGCAAAGATTTTCTCCCACTCTGTAGGCTCTTTCTTCGCATTGCTGATAGTTTCCTTTGCTGAGAGAAAGCTTTTTAGTTTGAATCTATCCCAGTTGTTGATTCTTGCTTTTATTTCTTGTGCTATGGGAGTCCTGTTGAGGAAGTCTGGTCCTAAGCCGACATGTTGAAGCTCTGGACCTACTTTTTCTTCTATAAGATGCACGGTCTCTGGTCTGATTCCGAGGTCCTTAATCCATTTTGAGTTTAGTTTCGTGCATGGTGAGAGATATGGGTTTAGTTTCATTCTGTTGCATATGGATTTCCAATTCTCCAGCACCTTTTGTTGAAGAGGCTATCTTTTCTCCATTGCATATTTTTGGCCCCTTTGTCTAGTATGAGAAAATTGTATTTATTTGGGTTTGTGTCCGTGTCCTCTATTCTGTACCATTGATCCACCTTTCTATTTTGGTACCAATACCATGCCGTTTTTGTTACTATTGCTTTGTAGTAGAGTTGAAGATCTGGTATTGCCATACCCCCTGCTTCACTCTTTCTACTGAGGATTGCTTTAGATATTCTGGGTTTTTTATTCTTCCAGATGAATTTCATAATTTCTTGCTCTATTTCTGTAAGGTACATCATTGGGATTTTAATTGGAATTGCATTGAATCTGTATAGCACTTTTGGTAGTATGGCCATTTTGACAATATTAATTCTTCCTATCCAAGAACATGGGAGATCTTTCCATCTTCTGAGGTTTTCTTTAATTTCTTTCTTTAGTCCTAGAAAAAGAAGAACAGACCAAGACCAAAAGTAGTAGAAGACAGGAAATAGTTAAACTCAGAGCTGAAATCAACGAAATTGAAACAAAAGAAACAATACAAAAAATTGACAAAATAAATAGTTGATTCTTCGAAAAAATAAACAAAATTGATAAACCTTTAACCACACTAACAAAGAGAAGACGAGAGAAAACCCAAATTACTAAAATTCAGAATGAACAAGGAAATATCACAACAGACACGACTGAAATACAAAACATAATTAGAAGCTATTTTGAAAATCTATACTCCAACAAAATAGAAAATTTCGAAGACATCAACAGGTTTCTAGAGACATATGAATTGCCTAAACTAAACGAGGAAGACATACACAATTTAAATAGACCAATTCCAAGTAATGAAATAGATGAAGTCATCAAAAGCCTACCAACAAAGAAAAGTCCAGGACCAGATGGGTTTTCAGCCAAGTTCTACAAAACCTTTAAAGAAGAGCTCATTCCAATACTTCTCAAAGTATTCCATAAAATAGAAGAGGAGGGAACCCTCCCAAACTCGTTCTATGAAGCCAATATCACCGTGATACCTAAACCAGACAGAGACACATCGAGGAAAGAAAATTTCAGACCAATATCCTTAATGAACATCGACGCAAAAATTCTCAACAAAATTTTAGCAAATCGCATACAAAAACATATTAAAAAGATAGTGCACCATGATCAAGTGGGTTTCATCCCAGGGATGCAAGGTTGGTTCAACATCAGGCAATCAGTAAATGTAATTCACCATATCAATAGACTTAAAGTCAAGAATCACATGATTATTTCAATAGATGCAGAAAAAGCTGATAAAATACAGCACCCCTTCATGCTCAAAACACTAGAAAACATAGGGATAGTGGGAACATTCCTTAACTTTGTAAAGGCCATCTATGCTAAGCCCATGGCTAATATCATTCTAAATGGTGAAAAACTGAAAGCATTCCCCCTTAAAACTGGAACAAGGCAGGGATGCCCTCTTTCACCACTTCTTTTCAATATTGTCCTTGAAACTCTAGCCAGAGCAATTAGACAGACCAAAGAAATTAAAGGGATACGAATAGGAAAAGAACTCAAACTATCCCTGTTTGCTGATGATATGATTATATACTTAGAGGAACCAGGAAATTCCACCAGAAAACTTTTAGAACTCATAAGTGAATTCAGTAAAGTAGCAGGATATAAGATCAATGCACATAAATCTAAGGCATTTTTATACATAAGTGATGAATCTTCAGAAAGAGAAATTAGGAAAACTACCCCATTCACAATAGCATCGAAAAAAATAAAATACTTGGGAATCAATCTCACAAAAGAGGTGAAAGACCTCTACAGTGAAAACTACAGAACACTAAAGAAAGAAATTAAAGAAAACCTTTATTCTTAACACACAGAATTTGCCACCATTAATTAACAAGTTACCACATTCATTTGTAGAGGTTTTGTTTTGAACATAAAGGCTTACGGATAAAGCTAAACTCCTTTTAGCCAAGCTGTTGATCCTACTCTCTGGAGGGAATTACCATGCTTTGTTGGTTGTAGATTCTTCCAACCTATTGTATGTATATACAGAGAGCTAAACAATGTAAAATATTGTTTATGTTCATGTATTTCAAATTTTGCATAGATGCTATGCTGTGTGAGTCTAAATCTTCTATTGCCCAGCATTATTTAAAACTCTATCCATGTTATTATAAATAGATCTGGTATATTTCTTTTAACTATTGACTAATAATCTATCATGTGAATATATTGCATTTCAGTTGTTATTTCTATAGTTGTCATTTATTTTATCTACCCAACATTTGAACCCATTTCTATGTACAGGGTCCTCCCTTTTCTGAGTGTTTGGGTATCAAAGCCAGTAGATTCTGTAGCTCCCTATGGAGCTGAGCACCAGGCCTGTGGACATAGATTTTTCTCAGTCAGATGCACCCACAACAGACTGACTGTTAACTACCTTCTTACCACTTAAGAATTAACTGAGAAATTATAAATCATCATTAAAAACAAAGTTTGACAAAACACTTTATTTGAAAAATTGGGAAAGATTACTAAAATGTTGAGTTTAAATTAAATAATGATGGGGCTGGGGTTGTGGCCAGTGGTAGAGCGCTTGCCTAGCATGTGTGAGGCCCTGGGTTCAATTCTCAGCCCCACACATAAATAAATGAATAAAATAAGGGTCTATCAACATCTTAAAAAATATTTTAAAAAATAAATAAATTAATAATGTGCCATAACTACATTTGAAAATGAGTCTCAGGGATTTGGAGCCTGTTTACAAGTGTGGGTTCTACTTGCAGGTAAGCTGTCTTCTCAGCCATTCTGTTTGCAGGTAAGCTCTTTATGAGTTCTTGATAAAATTTTACAGTATGCCTTCATTAATGTGCTAGGCCACAGTGGAGCCCAGTCAGCTGCTATCAAACCAGAGTCCTTCTGCAGGCCCCCAGTCACAGCTCTCCTTGAGTGATTCGGCACAGCAAGTGACCCAGCCATCTGAAATTGAGCAAGGATTCCTCCCTAAAGGCTGGGAAGTCCGGCACGCACCAAATGGGAGGCCTTTCTTTATTGACCACAACACCAAAACCACCACCTGGGTAACTTTAGGACTCTTAAGTTTATAACAATACTAATCTCTTATGTATAGTTCTTTCTAATGTTTAAATGTGTATTAGAATAACTTGCCTTTCCTAGTATTCACTGAAAAATATGTTGAATTCTTTTTTTTTTTTTTTGGTACTAGGGATTGATCCCAGGAGTGCTGTACCACTGAGCTACATTCTAGGCCTTTTTTATTTTTTATTTTGAACTGGGTCTGAAACCTTGTCATCTTCTTGCCTCAGCCTCCCAATTTTCTAGGATTATAGAGGTGTGCCGCGGCACCTGGCTGTGTTGAATTCTTAATACTATTATTTCTATTCAAAATGCTCTATGTCTCTTTTTTAATATTGTCTTAGATTTTCATGGAGATACTCACATTTATTTCCTATTTCCAGTTTTTAGCTCACTAACCATAAATGCTTAGGAAATTACTTGATAATAAACCTTTGCTTTTTATATGAGGCATTATAGTTCCAAAGCACTTTTGAATCCTTACCTCGTTTAATACTAAAAAGACCTTTGTGAGCTATGTAGAATAAATGTTTTTAATTTTAAAATAAATTACAAAGTTTTTGGTGATTAGTTTACCACCAATAGAAAAATTACCAAAATTAGCAATAGATGTTTTTTTTTGCGAGGTGGGTACTAGGGACTGAACTCAGTGGCACTCGACCCCTGAGCTACATCCCAGCCCTATTTTGTATTTTATTTAGAGACAGGGTCTCACCAAGTTGCTTAGCACCTCGCTTTTGCTGAGACTGGCTTTAAACTAGTGATTCTCCTGCCTGAGCCTCCTGAGCTGCTGGGATTACAGGCGTGTGCCACCACGCCAGCAGATGAATAAATTTTAATTAACTTTTTAAAACACCAACATAGCTTAAATAACTTAAATAAATGTGAATTAATCCAAATAATCCAAAGAGAACTTTGGTTTTTGGCAAACTGACTTGACTTTTTTTTTTTTTTTTTTTTTTTGTACTGGAGATTGAACTCAGTGCACTTTACCAGTGAGCCACATCCCCACTGTTTTCTTTTTTATTCTGAGAAATCTTGCTCATTTGCCAAGGCTGGCCTTAAACTTGTGATCCTCCTCCTGCCTCAGCCTCCCAAGTTACTGAAATTACAGGCATGTACCCTGCCTGCCTGAATTGACTTTAATAATTTTTTATGCTTCCTATCTTTCAAAAACATTAATAAATAAGTTCTTGAATAGACAGTTGCCAGAAGGCACTTTCAGAGGCATAGAAATTCCGAGATACAATTTAATGTCCCAATAGTTCACCACTTTTATTTTGCAGAGAAAACCTCTATGTAGTGACACAAGATGGAGTATATTGAAATACTCAGGATGGTTTATTTAAAAGAGATGCTCAGTTAGCCCAGAATCCTCTCTGAGAACTGATGTTTACTATTTCCTTTAAGAGTGTAGCCTGAGAGTGGTAGATTTTAGAAGGAGGAACTATTGCCACTGATTAAGAATTTGAAGTATAAGTGGACTTTTAAAAAATAACATCTTAAATATCTGTTGACATTAGAAAACATTGTAACATACTGACTTTCATTATTTTAAAATTTGTGTGTATGTTGTTTTATTTATCGAATGACTCAACCAAAAAAGGAAGATCCAAGATTGAAAATTCCAGCTCATCTGAGAGGAAAGACATCATTTGACTCTTCCAGTGATCTAGGGCCTTTACCTGTAAGTACATAGAACTACTGCCAATTTATTTGACTATCAAATATTTTGTATTTTTGAATATAGTAGTCCTTTAGCAACTATAATTAACATTATTATTATTTAACTATTGATGCCTTCTACTGAGTGAAATGTGCAAATTAAATTAACCTCATGTCCAGTGCTGTTTTTTATTCATACATCTAAAATCCTGTCTTAAAATAATTGAAACATGTTTTTAATTATAGCCAGGATGGGAAGAGAGAACTCACACAGATGGAAGAATCTTCTACATAAATCATAGTATGTGCCATGTGATTTATCATTACATTATTTTTTGTTAATACTGAGTTTTGTACATGAGAAAGAAATCATCCTTTTTCCTTCCTTTCAGATATAAAAAGAACACAATGGGAAGATCCTCGGCTGCAGAATGTAGCAATAACTGGACCAGTAAGTCTGCCGCATCAGCGGGCTCTGATGGGGTTGTCCTCTCACCTGTTTCTGTATGGCCGAATGAATGGTCAAGGGCATAGCCCTGTGGGGACTGAGAAGAGAGCACATTTTCCATCCTCTCCTCCCCTGCTGTCCCTACTCCCAGTCTGTTATTTAAAAAGATAGTATAAAGTTATTGTCCTTTCCCTGCACAAACAGCCTTGGGAGACTCATGAGCCAGACAGAAAACTCGGGCAATGAGCTGCTGAGCTTATGCTGGTCTTGCCATTGTCTGAAAAAAGTGTTGACAGTGAGCCCTCAACAAATCAGAGAAGAGCCACAAGTGTGCCAGGATGAGGAGGTAGCAGCACCCTATTAATGCCAAGGCCATATCTTGAACTTTTTTGTGACAGTCACTGTAAATACCCACTATATAAAGACATATTTAAGCATTAATACTACCATAACATGCCAGATGTGGTGGTGCATGCTAGCATCCCAGCTACTCAGGAGGCTGAGGCAGGAGGATTGGAAAATAAAATAAGAAGGGACTGGGATGCAACTTAGTGGTAGAGTGCCTCTGGGTGTAATCCCATTACCACAAAAATAAATAAATAAATAAATAAATAAATAAATAATAAATATTACCGTAGTACAACTATAACTGTCAAGTTGGGTTAATGGGACATACAAATCATTATCCTCTCTTACATGTAGCTACTTTTTCCATTTTTTATTCAGATTTTATTTTTTAATTCACAAAAGTAAGTAAAATTGAATATTTGGGATTTTTTTTAGATTACTATTTAGTATCTCAGCATATAATCTTTTTAAATAATGGATAAAAAAGGCAAGTACTGGGAGTTTAAGGGAAAAGTACATTTTTCAAATTGTTCCTTCAATTGAGAAATCATTTTGAAAGTCTTTTTAGAAATGGAAATTTTTGTTTCTAATATTTCTCTACTTGGAAGAAATTTTCTGTTTCTGGCATGTTGCATTTCAAGAATATTGCATGATGAAAATTGCAGCCATAGGCATTGCTAAATACAATTTTATCTTAAACAGAGAAATAAAGATTTTTTTAAGTTTTGTATTTTTTTTCTTCAAATGAAACCTTCATTTCCAGATATTCTTTTTTTTAATGCCTTTAACTTATGTTCATAAATACCCAGAGGGGAAACCTATAAAGTTGTTCTAGAATAAAAACGACCTAAACCTTCTTTATTTTTCCAAACATTTCAACTAAAGGCAGTGCCCTACTCCAGGGATTACAAAAGAAAGTATGAGTTCTTCCGAAGAAAGTTAAAGAAGCAGGTTAGTGTTATTTTCTAATAAATACTTGGGAATGATCATTATGTAGACTGAAAATAATGGGAAATGCATTTTTAAAAGTAATAGTTTGTTCTATATTTGAAATGGCTTTGAACAAATAGTTTCTCATAGAGAAAATATGTTTATTTTTTGAGCTAACAGTTATAAATCATTAGAGACCATAATTTTTTAATGTCTATTTTTCAAGATATTTTGTAATAAAGAAAAATAGAATTAAAAGTTTCCTGAAACCTGGTGCTTCCTGTACAGTTATAGGGGCTTGGTCTTTGTAGAATCTGAGTAAGAGTAGGTCAGGAAATCATATTGTTGCCTTGTCTTTGTGTTGGAGAACTCTGAATTCCTTTACTACTTTGTTGTTTTCTAATGATATCTCTGTATCATTTAAAAATACAACTAAATGGAACAGTGCTCCTGTTGTTTGTCTCCTTATGTTTATCAAATATGTTCATTACATTTTATTCCATCTCTACAAATTCAGTAAGTTTAGTACTAGACTCATCATCTGCCCATCCACTCCTTTCTGCTGGTGTTGATCATTTTTAATGCTTTCCTAATTTAATTAGCTCTCTCATTTCCCCATTTCCCTGCAGTTTAGGAACACTACCACTAGGTGGCTATGTTGGGTTACACTTTCTGGAGTTCTAAGCTGGAAGCCTGCTTTTTCAAAAATTCAAGATGGTGGGTCTGCCACCAAATTTTTCATCCAAAATTTTAGCAGCAATGAAGTACAGTAGGGTTTTTTTAGGCCTTAATAAAATCCTTATATATAAGCAAGATTTTAAACTCTTCTTCAGGAATGACTTTGTATCTAAATTACTCTGAAAATGTGTTTCCTACTTCTAGGCTTTGGGATTTTAAATCTTTGTTGATGTATTTTTCTGGGAAATATTTTTATTCTTAATGAGAATATACAGGTGGAGTAGAAGTGCAAGCTTCTCCATTTGCCACATTGAACATTTGTCAACATATTAGAATACCTGTTACTGTCTTCTAGGTGCAGCAGTAAGGGACAAGGCCTTTGTTAACAGGCCCCAGAATACAGAAGCCATATGAAAACAGGATTATTTGTTGATCTTTCATGACATATCAGGCATTCTTCTTAACAGGTTGCATGTATTATTCATTTAATCTCTACAATAATTCTGTAAAGAAGGGATCACATTTTATAGGTGAGGAAACTGAGGCACAGAGAGATTAGGCAATGTGATCAAGTCTCACATTTATTAAGTGGAAAAGTCAGATTCAGACCACATGGTCTGTCTCCAGAGTCCATGTTCCTGACCAACAGGACATATCATATTGGTGATTAGAAGTTTTGTATGAGTGGGCTGGGGAGATAGCTCAGCTGGTAGAGTTCTTGCCTCACAAGCACAAGGCCCTGAGTTCGATCCCCAGTACCACAAAAAAAAAAAAAAAAAAAAGTGAGAAGTTTTGTATGGAAATTACCCAGAATGCAACAATGGTATAGAAAGAGGTAAGCATATGAAAGGAAGGTTAAGAGACCTGGAGTCATTCCAGGAGATTTGAGCCACAGGGAAAAGCCTGAGAATCTGAATCCTCAGATTAACAAAAATAAAAATAAGACAAAAATTTTTTTTAAATATTAATGACTAATGTTTGAAAGTCTTGAGCTATCATTAACATTTTCCTTTCTTTATTCTCAACTTGTCAAAAATCTCATAACTTATCCAAAGTCAGGTTCCAAATGGTAAAGTCAGGATTTGAACACAGGGCCTGACTTGAGCATCCATGCCCTAGGTCACTACTCAGTTCACACACCAGTTCTGTGGCCCACTCTTCTTCCAGTACCATCTCTCCCTCAGAGATCTCTTTGTCTTCTCTCACATGGACTATTTCAGGGGTCTTAACTGACCAATGTTCCTCTTGTCTCCTTAAAGCCACTCTTTTATTTTATTATTTTATTATTTTTTTTTTTTGGCAGTGCTGGGGATTGAACCCAGGGCCTCATGTTTGCAAGGCAAGCACTCTACCGACTGAGCTATCTCCCCAGCCCCTAAAGCCACTCTTTATACCCCCGCCTCATCAGCACCTGAAGAGCTCCTGATCAGGAGGCTCCTCTGCTCAGAAACTCTCTTCCTAGTTTGTCATTCACACTTGTCCACCTTCTTCTTTTACTGTAATCTCTGCTTCCCTTCCTTTTTCTTCTCCTCCTCCTCCGGTATCCCCTGGCTATGAAATGTGTCAGATCCCTCCTTTCTGCTCTTCCTTAGTTCTTCCCTCCCTTCCTCTCCTGTCCAAAGACTTCCTCTCAAAAACTCCTCGATTGCCGCATTTATGATTTATAGCTCAATCTTTTATGTTCCCACAGAGCATTACTTAGAAGCAATTGCTCTACTCTTTTAAGTTTCAGAATTAGTAGCATCTACACTTGTCTCTCACCTGCACACCAGATTGCAAATTCCTTGAGGAAGCAGCCATGTCTTAGGCCATGTTTTTATTATCTGTTCCTCCCATCCCCGGCCCCACAGTGGTGCCACCCAGCGTGGGACCTGCCCCAGAGCAAGTCAGTGACTTACCCACACCAGCTGCCTAGTAGCCAGTCTAAACTTGCTCTTCTCCAATCTTGATGTTATTTAAATTACTCAAGCAATAGAGGAAACTACTTATATCATGCTTACATTGCTTATATAAACTGCTTATATTAATATGTTTCTCTAGGGCTTTCTATTTTCCCTAAGTATACTGAGAGTAAATTGGGTTTGTCTACTTGTCATTAACCCTCTTTCTTTTTTTTTTCTTTTGAAGTGAGAGAATGTTGACAGTGTATGTTCTTCTCCTAATGGTTTCCACTTGAAAGTTGCACACAAAGCACTCAAAAATAAAATACTCTGATATAGTTTTATAAAACTGAGATCTGCCCAACCAATACATAACTATCTGCATTTGTCCTATAAGCACAGAATGTACAAAGATAAGTGAAGCAAGAGCAGAGGTTCAGGAGCAAAGACTTTCTTAACTTCTATTTTCCTCAGTTTCTTTGTCTATGAAATGAAAAATAATAGTAGCTTCTTCATAGTGTTGTAATGAAGAGTGAGTTAGTCAATCTGTTAAAATGCAGGGAGCAGTGTCTGGCATAGTCTGGAAATGTTACTTAGCATCCATTAATGTGTGAAGCAGGACAGACCGCAAGGAGAAAGATGGAGGTAGGGGAAACCTTGAATGTTCCCGCAAGCAATGAGAAGTGGACAATGGCTAGACTACCAATTGCAGGGTGGTCTTCTTGGAACTTAATATGGAAACCAAGGTTCATGAAATGCCTCCATGTGGGCATTATCATCACCATCTATAACTTCTTTGGATATAAGTATCAGAAGTCTTTATCAATAAATGATTAGAGAAAATGCCTGAATCCTTTCATACCACAGAGGAATAGAAGACAACATGCCCCTTGTTTTCCCCCTGACTTCAGTGCTGAAAGAAAAAGGGGGGCTGGGGATGTAGCTCAGTTGGTAAAGTGCTTGCCTCCAAGCATAAGGCCCTGGGTTCAAATTCCCAGCACCGCAAAAAAAAAAAAAAGAAAGAAAAAGAAAAAGGGACTTAGGCACAGAGTGGAATACAGTGAATGTTATGACTTTCTGGACAGAGAAATTTGTCATTGTGTTGAGTTGCTTTAAACCATAAATCTCTTTTCTGACTTTTCAGAATGACATTCCAAACAAATTTGAGATGAAACTTCGCCGTGCAACTGTTCTTGAGGACTCTTACCGGAGAATTATGGGTGTCAAAAGAGCTGACTTCCTCAAGGCTCGACTCTGGATTGAATTTGATGGTGAAAAGGGTTTAGATTATGGAGGAGTTGCCAGAGAATGGTTCTTCCTGATCTCAAAGGAAATGTTTAACCCTTATTATGGGTTGTTTGAATATTCTGCTACGTAAGTACCTTTATTTTTATATATTTATTTATTAAGTTTTGAGACGGGTATCACTGTTGCCCAGACTGGCCTTAAATTCTTGGGCTGAAGCAATCCTCCTGCCTCAGCATCCCAAGTAGCTGGGACTACAGATGTATGCCACTGCACCTGGCTTAAGCATCTTTAAATGCCCATATACAGAAGGAGGAAAAATCACTATTCTGAAAATGACATAACAGTATTGCATGATACAAGGGAATGTATGTTATACCACCGAAAAGAAAGATTATAACTAATGCTTCAGAAATGACTTTCAAAAAGTGTTGAAGTATATACAATATAAAATTTACCACTATAGTCATTTTAAGCATACAGTTCCCTGGTATCTTAAGTATATTCCCCTTGTTGAGTAACCATCACCAGCATCCATCTCCAGAATGTTCATCTTCCCAAAACGAAATTCATTGCCCACTAACCACTGGACTCTCTGTCTCCTGCAAGCCGCCATTCCTTTCTTTTCTAAAAAGTCAACTACTTTAAGTCCCTCATCTAAGTGGAATCATACAGTGTTTGCCCTTTGTGTATGACTTATTTTACATAGCATGGTAACCTCAGGGTTCATCCACAGTGCAGCATGCATCGTGATTTTATTCTTTCTTATTAATTTGTTTATACCATATTTCATTTATCCATTTGTCTGTCAATGAATATTTGCATTGTTTCCACCTTTTGACAGAAATTACTCTTTCATTAAGTCCAATGGTCAAGTATGGTTCAACAGAGGCAAATAACTCTAAAAAGAAGGGGAAAATTTGTAATTATTTGTCATAATCTCTTAAATATCAAGAGGAACATTTAGATGTTCTTGTCTTTTCAGGGATAATTATACCCTACAGATAAATCCAAATTCCGGATTGTGTAATGAAGATCACCTCTCTTACTTCAAGTTCATTGGTCGGGTAGCTGGGATGGCAGTTTATCATGGCAAACTATTGGATGGTTAGTATCAACTATAAAACTTTTTTTTTTAAATGTAACCATCCGTTTTCTTTCACTTGGTAATCATTTTAAATATATTTAATTTCTTACAAGGTTTTTTCATCCGCCCGTTTTACAAGATGATGCTACACAAACCAATAACACTTCATGATATGGAATCGGTGGTAGGTCTTTTTCACTTTTCACATGGAGGAATGATGATTTAACAGGCAACTGAACATTTTGCAGAATAAGCTTTTAATGTTATAGAAATGAATAAATTCTAAAGTTCCAAAATACAAATAAACATCTTCCTCATCTTATTATTAAAATTTTCTAACATAATAAAGTCAAAAGAATTTTATGGTACACATGTATGTATCTACCACTCACAATTGGCTTATTATCTATATTTACTTCATTATATACTATGTCCATCAGTCTACCTTAGTTTTTTCATGCATTGCAAAGTAAACTATAGATATTATCAGTATACTTCCCCCTAAATATGTCACAGTATACCACAGTTAGGTATTTTTCACATCAATATTTGAATTTTGATCTTTTATGATGAATACTGTGTGCTTTAAAAATGGCAGTGCAGAGGCAGGCCTGTGGTGAGGCTCCTACAAAGAAAAGAAACCCAAAGAAAAAAAATCCCTGACTATAGCCTTGTTATCTCTGCTGCTGCTTCATCTCAATTCACTTGGGCACATGTGGATCCCAAGAGATCCTACTAAATACTTTATTCCTTCTTTGTTACACATTATCAGTGCAAACAGTATGAGTCTTCATAAGTCTTAAGGTCATACAGTTATTTGAGTGGGTTAATTGAACTTCTATATTTAGTTTGAGATTTCTCTTAACTTGGCCCAGGTACAAACACCTCCTCATAGCTAACATAAACATTTCACACAGTCCCATCGGCCACATGAGAAAAGTGCTCATGGTCCTGGATATCCATAGAAGTGAGAACTTTTCTGAAAACTACTTTCTTTAATCCTTTAATTGAATAATAAAATCTGTACCACCACTGTTTTCACATAGAGATAGATTTCTAAACCACTCTGTTGGTTGATGGATTTTTACTCTTGCACTAACCTGTGATCTGTCGCTTTGTAATGAGTGTATGTACGTATGGAAAAGATGTCTAACCCTTTCGTCTTTCTCCCAATTATTCAGACCCTCAGCATACTTTTTTTTGCCAAGTTCAAGTGTCTTTATGTATTTTTTAAAATGCAGTTTTTCCTATCTAGGACAGTGAATATTACAACTCCCTAAGATGGATTCTTGAAAATGATCCAACAGAATTGGACCTCAGGTTTATCATAGATGAAGAACTGTTTGGACAGGTTTGTGGATTTTCCTCAAAGTGAAACATAATTTTTGAAACATAATGTTGTAACTTAAGTTTAGGGGTTAACATACACATTTCTCTGCTCTATTTTTACATTTATTTTCCAGTAACAAAAACTGTCTCTCAGCAAGAATTTGTGTTTTCTTTGACATTTGACTCATTCCTTATTTATTTTAGTAGAACTAATATTTAAGTTTTCTTAGCTTTTAGCTTTTGAATGGATTTAATTTAAAATACCAGGTTTCTGGCATAACTATAATATTTACACTTTTTTATTTTTCTCATTAAAATAACATATCAAGGTATCATGTTTAATTTTAGACACATCAACATGAGTTGAAAAATGGTGGATCAGAAATTGTTGTCACCAATAAGAACAAAAAGGAATATATTTAGTAAGTATTTTATTAGTATTTTCCTAGAAATAATTTTGAACTTTCTTCTGAGAAGACATTTCTTGCCTTCTTTCTTTTCCCATATAGCCAGAATCTCAATGTTCTTTTTCTCATAAAAATAAAATATAATATTAACTGCTTGTATTCAACATTTGCCTTGAGCTTAACTAGTTTTTATTTTCTGTTTCTAACTGGAATAAATATGTCTTAAACTTCTTTTCTTGATTCACATGAAAAAGAACTATATTGTTTGGATTCTTTTTTTGTTTTAGTCTCGTAATTCAATGGCGATTCGTCAATCGAATCCAGAAGCAAATGGCTGCTTTTAAAGAGGTATTCATTTTCTTTTGTTTGCTCTTCTGTAATTACAAAGTAAAATCTAGAGTTTCAAATATTGGGCTTCATTGCATCTGAATAAAATAAGTATATGACTTGCTTTATGCAACTATTCTTAATTACATGTTGACAAAATATTCCATGAATAGATGCTTGCTATTAAAATTCAATCATTCAAGAAGTCTAAATAATGAGCACTGACAGTCCACTTCGACACCTCTCAGTGCCCCTCACCTTTCTTTCCCCAGTGCCACTCTCCTCGCTTTAAGTAACCTTAGGAGAACACAGGAACTACACTGCTGTAGGGATAGTGTGTGTTTTTTGTTGTTGTTTTTTCCTGACTAGGATTACATCATGCATATTTTTCTATGGCTTGCTTTCTTCCCTTATCAAGTATTTATTTACATGTCATTTCTATCCTTTGTGGTCACATTTTATTTATAATATAAATTCGTAAGGTATTTAAGTTTCCCCACCTGGTGGACATGTAGGCTATTGTAGAATACTCATTTCTTTTTTTGTTTTGTTTTGTTTTTATTAGTGCATTATAGTTATACATAATAGTGGGGTTCATTTTGACATGATCATAAATCATATAACAGTTTGTTCATTCTCAGTCTCCAGTACTTCTCCTTTGCTCTCCTCCTTCCCCAGATCACCCTCTTTTACTGGTCTTCCATTTATTTATTGGTTATTTTGTATTTTTAATGCTTGAAGGTATGATTTTATTATTTTCACGACTGGGAAGAAGGTAATCTCAATATAAGCATTTTTTTTCTCCTTTGCTGAAATCCAAACAACACAACTCTGTCATATGCAAAAGGCTATCTCAGTAATGGATATTTTCTGATGTAGTACTGGTTTTGCTCTTAATCTTAAATAAACCAAGTCTTTTCCATAATCAGATTTTTTTTTTTTTTTTTTCATTTCCATGATCAGTTTGCTGAACAAACCCTTAGAGTCCATTTTGTCTTTGCTAACACTCAGTCACAGCTGCCTCCAGGCAAATCACCCCACTCAAGCATGCGGGTACATCAAACCCAGGGCTGCATTCCTCACAGCTCACAGAAGTCACAGGTGAATGAGGCTAAAACATAAGACCCCCTGCTTGAGAGCTGCAGCTTGAGTTGCTGCTGAATAATATTCAATTTCTACAATAAACTTAATAAAACCTTCACTTTTCCTCCAAAAGATTAGCTAAAGAGGACAGGAAGTAATTCACTGGAAAGTGATGTTGTAGGTGACCACAGCCAATGCATAGTTTTGAAAAAGCCCTATGGCTGTGTATTTGCCTTTAAAAATGGATTTTGACAAGCTTCAGGTAAAAATGATTCAAAAATATCCTTATTTCATTTACATATAACCAATATGTCATATTTGCATATAGGACTGAATTTTTGTTGAATTTCTTCATATAAGGTCTATAGTTTAACTGGTAGGAAACTTTTTTTTTTAACAGACTGCATTTTGATTCACTACACAAATGGGGTACAAATTTTCGTGTCTATGGTTGTGCACGATGTAGATTCATACAATTCGTGTAATAAGCACTCATTTCTTAAGCTAACTTAAAAACTTATGTTAAATATGAATCATGTACTTTTTCATTTATTCAGTATTGCACTCTATGTGTCTGGTGCTATGTGAGGCAAAAAAACATAGTTACTGCCATCAAGGAACATTTGATCTGAAGTGTGAGATGAACACAGAAGAGAGTGGGGAGAGGTGAAGGAAGGACTAGAGGAATTGGGCAAGCATAAAGAGGAATGTCCTTCTGCGGGGGAACAGCATGGGTGGAGTGTGTCAGGCTGGGCTGTATGCACATTAGAGAAAATACAAGCAGTGGAGTGTACTGACTTGAGCAAGCAAGAGGGAAGGAATAAGCCTCCAGAGCTGACAGCACCAGATCCTCAGGGGCCTGTTTGTCAAGCATAGAGCTTGGCATTCTCTCTGAAGTCCAGTGAGGGGAAGGACGAGGGGGAATTAAAGGCTGTTAAACAATAAAACACCAGGATTCAATTTACTTTTTAATCAAATCATTCTGCAAGTGAAATTAGGGAGGGCACGCCTAGCCCCAGACTTCCCAGCAGTGGGGAAAGTGCTGCCTAGTAATAATTTAGGTGAGAAATAGGAGTTTAGACTCTGGATGGGAAGAGCATTGTCCCCGCATTTCAGTGATATCCAGAAGTGGATATTTAATGATAGGAATGATCTGGGATGAGGATGTGGATTTGGGATCATTTGCATTTGCGTCATGAAGCTATGGACTAGAGAAAACAGAAAATGGAAAAGAGCAGTGAAGGTACGTGGCCACGCTGGAGGCCTGGGAACAGGCATCTTCAGTGTTGCTCAAGAACAGACAGTAAAAATGTGACTTCAAAGGAAGTTGACAAAGAGGGGCAGCGTGAGATATTAAGAGCAAAGGTTCAAGAACAAAGATGTTTTTAACAATATCTTACTGCAGAGAAGTCAAATAAGGAACGAGAAATGTTTATTAGCTATAGCTACAGAACTGACTGACTTTTTCCAGAACAGTTTCAGGGAAGTAATAGTTTAGACCTCAGATGGCAATGGTTGGAGGGAGAGTCGGAAGATGAGCAACTGAATTCAGTAAGCGTATGTACTGTCAAGAACTTGGCTGTGAGCGTTGATGCACGCCTGTAATCCCAGCAGCTCTGGAGGCTGAGGCAGGAGGATTGCGAGTTCAAAGCCAGCCTCGGCAAAAGCAAGGCACTAAGCAACTCAGCTCAGTGAGACCCTGTCTCTAAATAAAATACAAAATAGGGCTGGGAATGTGGCTCAGTGGTTGAGTGCCCCTGAGTTCAATCCCTGGTACAAAAAAAAAAAAAAAAAGAAAAGAAGAAAGGAAAAGGAACTTGGCTGTGAAAGAAAGAGGTAAATGAGGTGTTTGGGGTTTTGTTTTTAAGGTAGATGTGGCTTGAACAGAGTTAAGTGGGTTAAGAATGAGCTAATAGGCGACTGGGGAGATAGCTCAGTTGGTAGAGTGCTTGCCTTGCAAGCACAAGGCCCTGGGTTTGATCCCCAGCACCACAAAAAAAAAAAAAAAAAAAAGAATGAGCTAATAAAGAGAAGGAAGTTGATTCGAGATGACTCCCCAAAGTAGCAGATGAAGTACCTGTGGAGGCTGGCCTGAGGGAGGAGGTGATTCCCTTCTCATGCTCTGCAGTGGGCAGGATGGATGTCATGCTGGGTGGCCCACAGGCATGCAGTGGAAGAGGGAGTTCCATTCTGCATAATTACCTCCATTTTCTTTGTCAAATAGAAATTATCTTCTGTAAAGAAAGGGTGATGTCATGTATATCTAAAAAGAACAAATAAAAATAAAATTTTTAAAGGGTGAGGTGGAGGAGGAAGAGGTTTGAGAAGTAGGGGAATGTTTTAAAATAGCCACTTTGAGGAATAATGAATGAGAACAGACTATGGGCACATATTTTTCCTTGTCAATATTGATATATTAGTGAATAAATATATAGTGGTAAAAATTTATGTGAAAGGGAGATCTCTTCAGTAGCACCCAGAACATGAAGTATAAAAATGTCCACTGAGCCTGCTGACCAGGTTTTTAAATATATATTTTTTCCTACTAGGGATTTTTTGAACTAATACCACAGGATCTCATCAAAATTTTTGATGAAAATGAACTGGAGGTAAGAAAGGTTATTTTTATACTGAAACAGAAGTTTTGTACCCATTATTTTTCTTGCTTACAGTTCTTATTACATTCTTATTATGTAGCTTCTTATGTGTGGATTGGGAGATGTGGATGTGAACGACTGGAAAGAACATACAAAATATAAAAATGGCTACAATGTAAATCATCAAGTCATACAGTGGTTTTGGAAGGTAATTTGAAACTTCTGTTTTCACAAATTACTTTGTAGTTGATTAAATCATATTTATGTGAACTCTTCATTAAGTATACTAGTGGAATACATATAGATAATGCAGAAAAATACGTAGCCCAACAAAAATTACTTTTGATTTTGTATATGTACATACATCTTCTGGGTGTGGTCCCAACTGCCTTAAATATTTAGAAATAAGTAAGGAAGGTGTTCAGAATGTAGTAAATGATTATGACAGGCTGAAAGAGGTTTAGTTTTTTACTAAGGTGGGGATTCTCAAGAGAATTAGTAATAGCCTGTAGTGTGTTCTTGGGGGACCCCTATTGTATGCCATTCAATAACATCAATTAATGTTATTTTTAAAAATTCATGAGTCGGGACTGGGGTTGTGGCTCAGTGGTAGAGTGCTTGCCTAGCATGTGTGAGGCACTGGGTTCAATCCTCAGCATCACATAAAAGTAAATAAAATAAAGGTACATGTCCATCTACAACAACAAAATTTTTTTTTAATTAAAAAAAAAAAAGGCATGAGTCACAGCTGGGCAGAGTGGTGCATACCTGTAATCCCAGCCATTCAACAGGCTGAGACAGGAGGATTATGAATTCAAGGCCAACCTCAGCAATTTAGTGAGATACCCTGTCTCAAAATAAAATAAGAAGGGATGGGAATGGAGCTCAGTGGTAAAGCACCCCTGTTCAATCCCTAGTACTAAGTATGTAGGCATAAGTCACATCTGAAAAGGTGTTTTTATTACTTCATTAGGCTGTAATCCCATTCTAAAGAGGTGACATAGAGGCTTATATATAAAATTTCTCAAGAGCTTATAAACTACCTACAAAAACAAAGAAGAAAACATGCAAATTTAATAAGTGATTATTAATGCTCTTGCTAAATTCCGATAGCATATTTTTCAGGATAATTTTTTTCCTTTTTTTCCAGTACTATTCCCTAAATGAAGTTTTTATCTCATTTAGGCTGTTTTAATGATGGATTCAGAAAAAAGAATACGATTACTTCAGTTTGTCACTGGCACATCCCGTGTACCAATGAATGGATTTGCTGAACTATATGGTAAGGATTTTCCATAGATTATGAAAAAAATGGAGTGAATGCCAACTGTCTTCATGACTCCCTACTCTTCAAGTTCTATCATTTACACTAATGTGTTTGGCTTAATTTAAAAAAGAATTAAGATTTTTAGTTGATATGATTAGAAACACTGAAATAGGCCATTATTTGCACCTGCTAATCAAATGAAGGAGAAAGCCAGAAAATGGCTCAAGTTAGTTTCCATTCTTGAACTTTAAATTCTGTTCCCACTAAGCTTCTGATACAGAAGAAGCATTCCTGCTAGGGTGATAGTTCAGGGCAGCATTTAAAGTTCCTTAGAATGTTAATTAACATATAACAATAAACAAAGAGGATTTTTGCAAAATAAGCCTGGGAAAAAGCTGACTAAGGAAAATACGGTGATTGCCTCTTATTTAGGTTTTCCTTTCTGTGATTTCAGAGCCCTCAGCCAGCCATAGACTAAAAACATTAAGTGGATATCTTGAGAGAAACAGACAATGATCACATGGCTCTTGTTATAGTATATTGGTATCACTGTTCTATTTTGTTATTGGATATTGTCGTTCATCTTATACTGCGCCTAATTATAAACTTAGCTTTTTATCATAAGCATAGGAAAAAACAGTACCTATAGGGTTCAGTACTATCTTCCATTTCAGCCTTCCAAGCCATTGGTAGATTTACATACCAGAGTGTTTCGGAAAAAAGTACTATTTCTGATACAGATCTTAGCAGCTTTTCCCAAGTCATTGGAAAAATGTTGAAGTTGTTTTTTTTTTTTAATTTATGGATTTCTGTGTTTTGTCTTTTAAAAAATATTATAAATAGCTGGTAAGATATATAAAATTAAGTTTGAGAAAACAATGGATTACAAAAAGTATATAAGTGGAAGGAATTATTACATGGTATTTGTTTTCTAAAAAACACTTTTTGGAATTTCTTTGATATTACAAAGATTTAAAATTGGAATATGTTAAGCAAACAACTGAAAATAACTATCAAAATGCAAAACATAGCCAGACATGGTGGCGCATTCCTGTATCCCAGTGACTCATGAGGCTGAGACAGGAGGGTACAAGTTCAAGGTCAGCCTCAGCAACTTTGTGAAACCCTGTCTCAAAATAAAGTTTTAAAAAGGGCTGGGGTTGTGTCTTAGTGGTAGAGCACTTGCCTGGCATGTGTGAGGCCCTGGGTTCGATCCTCAGCACTGCATATAAATAAATAAAGGTTCATTGACAACTAAAAAATATTTTAAAAAAAAAAAAAAAGGTATGAGGGACAAACCTTTAAGCAAAGGTGTAGCTAAATTTGGAGTCCTTCTTAGAGCAATAAAGAGTTGTTTCTTGGGAACTAGAAGTCAGGCACTATGCAGGTAACTGCCAAGCTAAATTTTTCATGCAAATAGAAGCATGCTAGCCCTCTGTCTTCTTGGCACACCTGCTCTCCTTGGGAAGCTTATTTAGATGTGTTTGCATAACATGTCAAGCGGCTGCCACTTTCTACACAGCGTTCCCACTCAGAGTGGTTATTAGCTTTGCTACTAGCCCTTTGCTACTAGCCATTCCTTGCCTAACTGGAATTCTTAGTCTTTGTCTTTTTAGTGGACTCACCATACTCCCTTGCCTTTATCTTCTCTAGCCAGTAAGTAGAGAAAATCTAGTCACCACAGACAAATATCCCTTTCCATCTCTAGCTGTTCCACCTTCCTTCTCTCATGCCTACAGCCATCTGCTGATTTCATGAACTGTTTGGAATTTGAGGGAAATATCCCACACACAGAGCCAGTCATTTGTGTTAAATATAAATGCAAATTCTTATCTATTTACAGAAAGAAGTAATGGTTGCTTTAAAATGCTAGTATTATAACCCAATATAATATAGCCAGTAAAATGTATGTTATGTTTACATCAGTTAACTTGGACTTTTCACATTAGATGATTTGGGTAAAAGAATCAAGAGTGTCTATAATATGATCCTATGTTATGGGAAATGATGGCAAAGACTGAAATTTTAACTCTGAACATAAATGTGATGGGTGATATGTGAAAACTAATGCTTTTGAGAGAACTTTGATATTGAGAATACCAAATATTTTTAGTACTTCTGGCAATTATATACACACATTTGGATGCAATTATAGATATGAAGAAAAGTATGGAAAGTTACAGATTAGGTTGTCAACACTGATTATCTGGTGGTTGGTGGATTTTGAAGATTGGAAAAAGAAAAGCTAAGTTAAAACTCAGAAGAAAAAAGAGAGATAGTTTCTAGAAATGTCCACAATGAAAAAAAATATAGACTGTGTAACAGGACCACATGCACATAAAATTCTCTATGAATATGCACATGCTCAAGAAAATAAATGACAGTATTTACCAAGAGTTAATGGTGAGATTTCATATGATTTTATATCCTTCATTATGTCTTATTCTATTATTTTAAGTTTTACAGTGACATTATGTAAATAATCAAAACAAAGCTATTTACAGTGGAATTCAAAGAAATATAATCTCATTTTATCAGCATATCTATGAAGGAAATCATTTATAGAAATGCAGTTGTGTTCAGTACTAGCAAATCAGAAAAGCATCATCAGATGCACCACACCAGAGACAGAGGGACAAGGTACTCACAAATTAAATGACAGACAAGGAATCCTCATTTCTTAGCTTGACAATGAAGCCATCAAGCACAGAGAGGCTTGGGTTTTAAAAATATCTAGGGATTCCTGCTTAGAGTAAATAAAACCAAAGAAACTCTTCTTCCTTTACAGGCTCAAATGGACCACAGTCATTTACAGTTGAACAGTGGGGTACCCCTGAAAAGCTGCCAAGAGCTCATACCTGGTAAGCAGTTGTGTAAGCCCCTAATAGAACAAATCCTCAGAGAGTAAAGTTCTTCTGAGTGTTCATCTACCTGTTGGTCTAGCCCCCTCTTGTGCTATGTTAGTAGCAGCTGTGGAAGAGGCAACAGAGACACTAAACCAGACACAGGGTATTTCTTCACCAGGTAGGCCTGGTCTCAAAGCCTAGGTAGCTGAATATCAGAGAGGCCCATCTCACCTGTTGACCATATGTTGTTGCCATTGCGCGGGTGGTGATCTATCCCAGTAGGGAACAAAATGCTCCATTTCAGAGACTGAAATGGCACGGGAACCCAGATATTTGGACATCAAGGTAGGCATGGGAGGAATCTACCAAGGAGTCATGGGGAGAGTTCATGCTTAGAATTCAGTCCTGCATGACTTCTGTCCCAGTAAGACGACGTCTGGAGGGCTGTTGGAACATACTCATCCCACATAGCACTGTGTTTGCCACGGTGAGACTTGCTTTGCCAGTGCCTTTCCTAACAAGTTCCTCTCTGTTCTTTCAGCTTTAATCGCTTGGACTTGCCACCCTATGAATCATTTGAAGAATTATGGGATAAACTTCAGATGGCGATTGAAAATGCTCAGGGTTTTGATGGAGTTGATTAGATTATAAATAACAGTCTATGGTGTTTTTACTGCCACAGTTTTATAAGCAGAATCTTGATGTCAGGTTTTCCAGGGAACTGCTAAAACTTGGCCACTGATTCTTCCTAGATATTGGAGAAAATCATTTAAAACATTAGAAGAAATAGTATGACAGTTTTACTGTTAATTCAATCACTTTTAAGTAATGTTTTGCATTAATACAGTTACTTCATTCTATCTTTGGAGTTCACACTTCAAGATATAAGTCCTGTGTGCCTGAAATAGTGAGTTTTGTCCTTAACATTTACCTCTTTTGCAGTATTTGCCAGGCAGTTCTTTCTTAAACTACTGAAATTATAACTGTGAAGTATCTGTGATAAGTGTCATGTGTGAAAAGTTTGATGCTTTTTGAGAAGGAAAACTGAAATTTGGAGGGAAATACTTTAATATTGAGTAAACTACAATATATTTAGTGCTACTTATAGCTATTTATTATTTTAGTCTTGCCTAATGCACCTTACTGCCCAGATTTTTGGAAAAACCTTGGAAAATGTGTTACCTATATTTTTTTGTCAGTTGACTCATTTGCAAAAAAAGTCATTTACTTCTTCACTTCAAAAGTATTTGGCTTTTGTTAATAGACATCTTTACTAAACAAGGTTGTTCATAAGACATGTGAAGCAAATTCTTCTTTGCAGTAGGTGAAAAGTACTAGACCCTCCTCTGGCCTGTATATCCTTTTAGTTCATTGGTATAGTTATCACTTTTTCAAGTTTTAGTGTAGTTAGAAGAACCCCTTCATAAAACATTAAAGCTCCACAAAGCAGTATTTCTAAATATGCCTTGAAGAACTGAGTTAAATGTATAGTACTTGCCTTTACTAGTCTCTCTTTATACTTGCACAATTATGTAGTAAATACATGTTTACAGGGTTTATTATGTTTACAGATTAAGCTAATTTCTGCAGTTGCATTTTTATATTTTTAGTATCACTTTAGTATAAAAAAACCAAATAATTTGTTAAAAAATAACCAAAGAACAATTAAATGCATAATTTGTACTAAATTTGTTATCACATTTCTTATATTTTCTAAAATACTGTTTACTATGAAAATGATGTTTTATTATCAATCCAAAGTCTTTCAGCAAAATGCTGCAGGTAGAATCCTACTATAACCAAATTGAAGCGCAGAAAGACCTTGTGCATGTACTCAGCACTGACGGAATGCCCGCCATGTGCACAGCGCTGTGCTAGCCCTGGGTAAGCTTGTCAGTGACCATGACATCAGCTCAGTCTTCATCCTCAAGGAACTGACAAGTGTGTAAATGAGTTTGTAAACATTCAAAAGCAGGGGTGGGCAGAATAAGGCATATAGGTTCTAGTGCACCTGCAAAGATAAAGTATGCCAAGACTGTATTTATACGTTTTATACATTTATTGGAATGATTATATAGAAAATGCTCTTATAAAAAGTTAAATCTGTTTCTCAGTATATTATCTTGGTGATATAGGAATAATTGTAAATATATGTTTAAACATTCTTATATACATACAAATATTCTGTGAGACTTGTAAAGAGTATTTCTGGCCATTGGTGTAAGTTTCTTGGGGTATAACTTGAGTACCCATCAGCACCTGGTAGACATTTCAAATGACAGTAGCAAAACCACTTTCCAAACACTGCATTATCAGTTTGGTTTATGGAAAGTAATCCACAGATGAGTACACCCTTCACCATTGTGAGCAAGCCTTTAAGCATGACCACCAGGTATAGTCCTAGTTTTATCATTTACCAACTGTGTGAACTGAAGCAAGTTAACCTCTCTGGGCTCCTGTTTCTTCATCTGTTAAGTGAGAATAATCATGCCCACCCTTGCTAATGTGCAAGATTGTTATAAGTTCCTGAAAGATGAAAAATTAGAAAGTGATTTATAAAGTATTATAATCAGAAGATGTTTTGTTGCTAGCCATCAGATTTTCAGATCAGGTGTCCCAACTGTCTATGCTCCCAAAGAAGACTCTCTTCATTTAAAAATGACTTAGAGTAAATAAAGATGTAGATACATATCTGATACTGACTATATACTTTTATATATGTGCACATATGTATATCTATATATGGAGCTTGCCATCAGAAGCCATCAGAATTCATTTTCTCCACATCAGCAAAGTAATATTAACATGGGCCAATGCATTTTGTAAATGTCCTCATTATGTAGAACTGAATGTGAAAGCTGTTTTTGTTAACACAGGATTATACCTGGTTATTATAATATCACTTCTGTGAAATATCAAGTATTAGGACTTCAGAAAACATCATGCTTTTTATTCATCTGACTGATGCTCATTTGAATGATCCTATGACTCACATAGAACATGGTATTAATGAGACCAGACTTGCTCCTGCCCACCCCCCACCAGAGACCATCATCCCCTTCACCTCCCAGGTGTGGGCTGATGGTCCAGAAGAAACCTATATCACACAGCATGGCCCTTCATCACAAAGAGAAAATTGTTTTAAATGCATTCTCTGCTGGAGATCCAGCAAGGTCATTTTCATAAAACAAGGACATCTGACTTATCTAGAAATTACAAGCACATCATTTTAGCCTATATTTTCTCTAATCAAAAAAAAAATTTAACAAAGTTGTATTATGAATGCAAGATTAAATGGTATTTGTTTTAGATTTTTATTTATAATGCTGAAGTTATTCCATATAAATATCAAGTTAAACAATTCATTTTGATTATGAGCTATTTGACATTTTTTAAAAATCTTATATGGTAAATTTCAAGATTAATGTGTCAAATTATATTGCATACTTTAATGTGTAAGATCATTTTTAAAATCTTGATTCCACAAATAAAGTTCTATTCTAATTTTAAAAACTGACTCATTTTTAAATAGAAATGTTTTTCAAGCCAGGGGTGATGTCTTCTAATTCTTCAATCTTGAATTTATAGCTGATGAACTAAGACAACTATAAATTTAACCACAGCTACTCAATCTCCACTTTACATAAAGGTCATGTTCCAAAGGTCTGGTTGATAATGAAATGTTCAATAGAAGAAAAAAGTTCTAAACAGACTGGATTTCAGAAACACTGCTGCTCATGGAAGAGGTTAGCCTTAACTTCTTTGTAGCAATGTTAAGTCACTATTTATAACATTGTTTCTATGAGAAAAGGCATTCTGGCCGTTTATTTAGAGCCAAGCATCATTTCCTCCTTCCACTTAGGCACCAAGAAGGTTCTCATTAAGAAGGGAATTCACTTACACCTCCACTCAACCCCTTTATACCAGTCCTGAGAAGGTGCTAGTCTGGTCCCATAATTCTGCCCCACTCCAGACCATAGTTTTTAATTCTGGGGACCCAGGCACTACTTTCTCTGCTTCCATCCTTCCCATTCTAACCAGACTGGAAGGTTGCTAGCCCATACCATGTCTCACCTGTACAGGAAGTCTCTGCTCTACTGTTGAGCATTGTTTTATAAATGATAGCACACTAAGATGTTCGAATCTCAGGACCTTGATATTAATAGAGTCTCAGTAGGTTTTTGTGCTTTTTCCTTCCCCTGCAATCCATTCTATGCAGTTCTCCATCCTTTTTAATTGCAAGTGTGATCAGGTTGCTGTACTGCAAAAAACCTCTGAGAGAGCTTGGTTGAAAGCCTGCTGTACATCAGATTCTGCAGTAAACACTATGGATCTCATTTAATCTTCATAAAAACTCAGTGAGGCATGTTTTATAGGCTCAAGGACAAGTAATTCACCTGAGGCCACACAGCCTATAAAATCAGTGGATTATGAAGCACAGAAGAAAAACAAAACAAAACAAAACAAAAACTATGAAATTCAACAAATTCTCCAGGTGTATAAGTTTTCTTTTGATGCAACAACAAATTGCCACAAACTTAGCAGCTAAAAATACTATCCATTCATTATCTCGCAGTGCTGTAGTTCAGAATTCATACCGGCTCAGCTGGGTTTTCTGTTGAGGGTCTCAAAAGACTGAAACCAAGGTGTCGTCAGCAGGGCTTTCTCTCAAGACCCTTCAGTTTGGCACCAGTCTAGTTTCTCATGAGTGCAGGTGCGAAGTCCTTGTTTTCTAGCTAGATGTCTGTTGGGGGCCCTCTTGTAGTCTGGATGTCATTATCATTCCTCAGCCTTTGTGCCTGTCCATCTTTCAAGCCAACAATCCTTTTCAAGCTTCAAATCTCTCTGGTTTTCCCTTCTGCCACCAGGTGGAGAATGTTCTCCACTTTGTGAGACATGTGAGTAGGTGTGGCCCACCTGGGTGAACTATTTTTTTGCAGTCAGCTGTGCCATCTTGCAGAACACAATAAGATCTAATCACGTTGGCAAACTGCAGGGATTGGGTGGCATGGATCTCACCTAGATGGTTTCTAGAAAATTCTGTCTCATACAAAGTCAAGGTAAAGGATAAGAAAGTCAGGATTGTGAAGATTCTACTTGAAAACCACTGAGACGTCTGATTATATGTGCAGAATAGTTTTCCATTCTTTGTCAGCAGGACAGACTAATGCTCACATCAGTTGGTGGATTGAACTGGAGCAGTTGTAAATTCATGAACTACTGCTCCCAAGCAGGCCCCTGCTTACATTTTTCTCAACAGTATCCAGATTGAATTGGTCTGAAATTATACTAAACTCATCTTTATGAGTTTCCTCATTATGTAGAGAAATAAAAGACCATAGTTGCTCTTTTTGTTAAAAGGTTGGTGTTCTTTCCAGTGGAATCATGTTCAGGATTATGAGGCATGTAAAATTACAGCCAAGAAAGAAAGAAAGCAGTTCATAGCCCAGAGCTGCTCATCATTTATCGTAGATGTGTTTACACCTGCTTTAAATCTCCAGGGAGAAGGGCAGAGAGGGCTCCAATGCCTGAGTAACTGGAAATTCTTCTGCAATCACATGCCTCTGGAGCAGAGATTTTTCTCCTTGTGAAGTTAACCAGAGATTAAATCCATAACTGTAAGTTCATGAGTAACATTCAGTCCATTATTCAGGTCCTGATTTAAGTTCTCTTGTGGAAAGTAATCAGTTATCAAAACAAATCCTATGCTTTCCTGAGAGTAGTTTTCCTTCAATGGGTATATTTTGTAAATGAAAAAATCAAGTATATTCTCAAACTAATAAAAGGTAATGAGCACAGTGAACTAGAGATCATCTCCGTTTAAACAAACAGGATTTTCACTGATGCTAGACTTGAAAACATGATCCAGATTAATGACTTTGTTGATACTCAGTCACTGGGCATTAGTCCAAGTACAGCATAAATACTCTTCCAGACTTGATGACAGTGAAATATCTTATGTTTAGCTTCCAAGGGGATAACCAAGTTCTCAGTGATGAATGGCTAGCCGCCAACTGGGTTTGCTTTTCTAGTATTGCTGTTTGTTGTAATGGTGCGATGCTTGTGAATCGATGTCACTGGTGTGTGGTTTGAAGCTAGGAGGAATTCAGTGATGTTTTATCCTTGTCTACATCTTCAGAAAAATTGTGAGAAAGGAAAGCTCAATTAATTCAGTCACTCCTAGGACTCTGGAATATCTGCCATTGCCCCGGGGGCTCAATTTACATACTTTCCCTATTACCATCTGGGGACAATGTGAAAAGGAATTTGGGACTTATTTTCAAGACCTCTAGTTACTAATTTAGGCATTGACAAAGTGGGGAGGGAGGTAAAGGGAGAAATGAATGGCACACACTGCCAGGCTTTAGAAGATGTATTAAGACATGTTTGAGACATCATCCCAATCTAGTCCAGCACTATCCGATAATACATAATGCAGGCAACATACATAATTTAAAATTTTCCAGTAGCCGCATTTGAAAAAGTGAAACAATAAATGAAGCTAACTGTAATACATCTTATTTAACTCCAAGTATGCAACTTGTAAACCACATAAAGTTATGAATGAGCTATTTTTCATCTTTTGCTACTAAGTCTTCAAAATGCAGTGTGTATCTTACACACTTACAACACCATTTCAGTTCAGCCTGACCACTTTTCAAACAGCCACATGTGGTTGGTGCTGCCATATTGGCCAGCACTGAAATCAGTGGGCGTGAGGCTAAGCTTTGAAATACAGAAGGGAAGTGAGAAGCAGCTAGAAGCCATTCACCTGGTGGTGTGCTGAATTAGCTTGCAGCCTCAGAGATTCAGAAGAAGTTCCCCCAGGAGTGCCAAATGTTGAAAACCAAGCAACATGTTAATCAGGATGATCAGTATTCTGGCAATTTGTTAATTTATTAATTTACACCTAGAAGTTCAAAGATGGTGGGCTGGAAGGGGAGCTGTGTTGATGTACTAGAAGCACACTGTTTTCACTTAGTTTATGTTCACTAGGGGCAGGGGCAGCCGGGTGAGAGGCTGATGCAGATTATGGGAAGTGCAACAAATCCCCAATTCACATCTGAGTCTGCCACAGTGGCTGCTAGAGAGGAGCAGAAATTTTGCCTAGAGCTGCTCTCTAGTGCTGAGGTTGTCCCTAACATTAATACTGAAGGTGTCCCCTCCTGATAGTCACGGAAGGTGTTGGCAGAAGCAAGCAGGGATCACTGGGAACCAGTATCCAGTGTCCAAAGCACTAAACCTAGGACTTCGAAAGACCATTGTCAGAACAGCCAGGAGGTAGACGGGGACTGGGGTAGTTCATCAGAAACAGCCAGAAACCGAGGGTGGTGATGAGACAGGACAGCTGGGAAGGGAGGCCACAGACGAGAAAGGAGCTCCATGGGGTTGCAGGGGGTCACCTGGGAGCAAACCTCTGACACTGAGGGGAAGGCAAAGACTGTGGGAGAGGCATCTGTTTGTTTTTTCTGGTGCAAGGAGAATAACAAAATGCGATCGGGAGGGCTAATAGACTGCAGATGGAGGACTTCTGGCTGGGAGCTCAGTCCAGCTAAAGGCTTTGAACTGGAACCAGCCCTCTAATTTTCAGCAGTGCGTGTGGCCTGTGAAAAAGAAAGTTAGAGTGAAATAAAACAAGGGACTCCTCAGAGATAATTATGAGTTACTCCTGATGGGTGAAATAGCAGAGATTATATGGGGTTGGGAAAATAGAAATAAATGGTGAAAGGAATCTGATCTGTATCCTGTTGACAATAGGAAAACTATTCAAAATGGACAAGCCAAGTGGTGGTGTAGCTTACTTGTACGTTAGAAAGCTCTTTCTACATATTTAGGGGCAGGAGGACTGAGCACAGGTACTAGTTTAGAGAGTATTCCCATGACATGGTAGTGGTCCAAGGTCAGTGTTGAGAAGCAGGCATGGGGAGAAGTGGGATGGCTGAATTGGACCTTGTCGTCGGACAGGAGGGACAAGAAGGACAAAGACAAGATTTCAGGCTGACACCTACGTTTCTGACGGGGCAAACTGGAAAGTGCTGGCGCTGTCACCGAAACAGAAAGAGAATGGTCTGCCTTGAACGTGGTGGCATCAGAGGGGAGGCTTCTGGCAGGGAACAGTGAATCCAGAGGTGGGTTGAGATTCAGGGGTTATCAGCAAACCATTGCAAGCTCTTGAGGAGACCACAGTAGGTGTGCCACAAACTAAGAAACCTGGTCAAATTGCCAAATGTCACATCACTCCTAAGTATTTTACATTTTATTTTACTTAATAAAATAAGTGGTGACTGGGGAAAGATTATAAACAATGTCAATGGCGGGGCTAGAAAAATCGATTCTATCAAAAACCAAGCTTTTAGCGTTTTCTTGCTCTTCACTGGGTATCCCAGGATCTGTAACTACCGCCAACAGTTTTCTCTGGAACCCTGCTCCACTCAGGTCCACCTTCCCCCACAACCCTCCACCCCACACACACGTGTGAATACCCATTATCTGGTGCCCACTGATAGCTGGGCTCCTGTTCCTGATGTCCCCTGTGCCTGGCCAGATTGCTCTCTGCTAGCAGCCATCCCAGAGGCCACCTGTGCCTCGCTGTGAAGGAGCTCTCTGCTGCTCTTTGATTAGCATCTAGGTGCTAGAAGGCTGAAAGCTGTGGCAACTCCAGCCCCTGCACCTGTGGGTAAATTCACTGCTGGGAAACAGCCCTATTACCTCCCTCAGGAAGGTTGGGTGGGTGGAGAAAGTGCAGCAGTCCAGGTGGCCCCGGGGGAGAGAAGCACAATGAGAGTGAGCTCTGAGACCCCTGGGGAGGTCTTGGGGAAGAGGAAGTAAAGTTTGGAGATGAATCAGGGAGCCTGGGCAAGCACAAAGGGACAGAGGAGAAGGCTGCTCAGCAAGAGACAGGACCAGAGGCCCTTAGGTCTCCCAACACCTACCAGGAATAAGTCTCTGGCAGCTCCAGAAGAGAGCAGGTCAGATGGCAAACCCTGGAGGGAGGGAAGAAAGTCCCTCCTCTCTGCCCCTATACCCCAAATGACTAAATGCTTCTGAAGTACCCTAATCGACTAAATGTAGTTCACACTCAGGGCTGGCACCCCTAGCAGGAACAGTGAGATTCAAGAGCAGTGGACTGTACTCCAACCTGTTTGCTGATGCCTGATCTTAACAACGAATGAGGTCTTTCACTTCCACACACAAAAAAACTAAAATTACGAAAAGATTCCTGGTGCCAAAGGTACTCATAGTAAAAGGTAAGACCTGTTCTAGTGTTGGTGGGGTTTAGGAGAAGGGACTCTTCCCCTAGGTTGGAAAAGCCCCAAAGACTCAGAAGACCAATCTTCCAACCTTGCCATTTCATCCTGGGCTCTGCTTAGCCAATCTCAGAATGAGAGAAACAGCCGGGACAGGGGTCTCAGTGTGAATAGTGGTGTTCTGGTTGCAGTACAGGCCACTGAATTATTTCATCTGCATGAGATTTCACTTGGGGTTTTGTATAGGAGAAGTATTTCACAAATCTATGCCACAAAATACTTCCACGTATTAAATTACTCAAAAGATGCTTACTATTCATGGGCATGAACACCGAGAACAAATATGCTTACAACAAAATGGACAGACATAAATGTGAGGTTTTTTTAAATTATATTGGTTCCCTAGTTAAATATAACAGACACTGTTTCTCTGAGCCTACAGAATCTTTTCCAGAGTGACAATAACTTTTTTCCTTTGACTCAACCTCAGCCTTCCCTGCCAGCAATGTGGGGACGGCCTCATTCCCAAGCCTGTTTGCCAAGTTATGGGGGATTAGAAGTCTTTTCAGCTGGTGGAACACAGGTTTCCCAACCCTTTTAAAATGATCTAACACACATAGAAACGTGGTTAGAAGAGTGACTCAGCCAGAGTGGAGATTTTTTAAATCCATGACAAATACGCTTGAAAGCTAATTGTTCCCCTTCTTCCTAATTAGGACATTCAAGAATGCTAGAACACAGAATTCCCTGAATCACTCTTACATTTAGATATCATTTTTTATTCTCTTTACTCTATTTTTCCATACACTGTCTCATTTTACTAAATGCCAGAAAAATAGGTAGGGTACACACCACTGTTCTCAGAAAGGTAAAACAAGACAGCAACACAGTAAATGAGAAGCCATCTAGAAGTGAGGTCAGCCTCTGTGGGTGGTTTCTCGACCCTGGCATTAAACAACTTCATATTTGTCCAGCCTGAGCGCTTACCTGAAGCCAGGCACAATGGTGTACACCTATGATACCAGCTACTCGGGAGGCTGAGACAGGAGATCACAAGTTTGAGATTAGTTCAACAACTTAGTGAGACCCTGACTCAAAATAAAAAATGAAAAGGGTTTAGTAGAGTTGAAGGGTAGAGTCCCCCTGGGTTCCATTCCTAGTACAAAAGAAAAAAAGAAAAAGAGAGGGAGAGAGAGAAAGAACAAAGAAAACTAGGTGCTCAATTGCATCTCACTATGCCTGACCTGCAGGTAAGGTTTGGAGCAACACCTCTATTTGGAACATCAGGCTTGTAGTCCCTTCTGCTCTTCCAGGTGGAAAGGGTGTAAATAAACTAAATGTGGGCTGTCCATCCCTGAGGCAGGGGCTATGGACAGCAAGACCTACCCAGATACACAATTTTTAAAATTTCTTTTTAGATGTTGATGGACCCTTATTTTATTCATTTATTTATATGTGGTGCTGATAATCAAACCCAATGCCTCACACATGCTAGGCAAGCGCTCTAACACTGAGCCACAACCCCAGACCCCAGATATGCATTTTTTTATAGCACTTTATTAGGTTCTAAAACTAGAACTTAAATGCCAGCAATGGTTTACATTTTCTGAATAAACACTATAATTCAAAATTTAATGTATCAAGGTGTTTGGTCTTAGACCACCGGACTGGATTTACGGAGAAGGTTTGGCGAAGATTCTGTAGAGGGTAGCTGACTAAGGAAAATTTTTGTGTGCCTTTCAGTTCTTTGTTCTCTGTGTCCTGATTAATTTTTTCCTGCCAACTTCCAACTTCTGTGTGTGTGCGTTTGAGGGCAGTAAGGATGTATGTCTGCTATGTCACCAACACCTGACTGTTGCATTACAAGAACTTTTCTGTCCTAACTACAAACCCTTTCGTGTTCACTTTCTTTTTCTTCTCCACTTTGTCCTGAAAGGATTTTGTCTCAGATCATTGACTCCATTGGCTATATCAGCCTCCCTTTCCCTCGCCTTAAGAAGAGAGAAGCTGTTTATCTTTCTCAAGAAATTTTATGGTTTAGGTGGGAAAGAGCTGGCTTCCTGCAGAGCACTGAGAGGCAGATCCAAAAAAGAAAATAATCCTGTATCCCTGGCATTTCCTGGCAGCCCAAAGCATCCCTCTACAGCTGACATTGATAAAAAGTTCATCAAAGGCATTGGTCAACCCCACTACAGGCTTTCAAAACATATTCACTTGCTGGTCAAGAGGGTGAGGTAGATTCACATTTAAAACATCGACTTTTTTTTTTTTCTGTAGAGAATGTGCATACATTGTGACCACATTGTTATCACCTTCTGAAAAAGTCAACAGTCTCTAAATTAGTTGAAAAACAATTTCATTTTTTTGTTGTTGTAGATGGACACAATACCTTTATATTATTTATTAATTTTTTAATGTGGTGCTGAGGATTGAACCCAGGGCCTTCTTGAAAAGCACAAATGTAGTCTCTCTCTCTCTCTCTCTCTCTCTCTCTCTCTCTCTCTCTCTCTCTCTCTCTCTCTCTCTCTCTTTGTACTAGGGATTGAACTAAGGGGCGCTTAACCACTGAGCCACATCCCCAGCCCTATATTTTGAGACAGGGTCTCACTAAGTTGCTTAGGGCCTCACTAAGTTCACTCCTGCCTCAGCCTTGAACAATCCTCAGCCTATTCCTGCACAGGATGATGAAACATTACAAATACATCATTCTCCCTACTTAATTTTAAAATCTAGTGTGAGGGCTGGGGATATAGCTCAGTTTGTAGAGTGCTTACCTAACAAGCCCAAGCCCCTGAGTTCAATCCTCAGCACAACAGAAATAAATAAACAAACAAACACCTAATGTGATACCCAAGCTTTTTAAGACAAGTTGATATTAAAGTTCACATGGGCCAGGAATGGTGCACATGCCCGTAATCCCAGCAACTTGGAAGACTTAAATGGGAGGATTGCAAGCCCAAAGCATCTCAGCCTGTCTCAAAATAAAAAATAAAAAAGGCAGAGGATGGGACTCAGTGAATAAGTGCCCCTGGGTTCAATCTCCAGCACCAAAAAATACAAAAATAAATACAATTAAATAAAGGTCACATGGAAAAACAGAAATTCAAGAATAGCCAGGAAAACACTGAATGAAAACTGAGAGAGGCTAGCCCTCTCAGACATTAAGATATGCTATAAAGGGAGCCCCGGTTATAGCTCAGTGGCAGAACACTTGCCTAGCATGTGTGAGGCACTGGTTTTATTCTCAGCATTACATATAAACAAAGGTCCATTGACAACTTAAAAAATATTTTTAAAAATGATATGCTATAAATTCTCAGTAATGAAGTGTGGTGGTACAATACAAATAGACAAATAGATCAAACAGTAAAAGGAACAGAAAGCTTGGAAACAGACCCTAGTACATGAAGAAAATCTAATAGATGCTAAGGC